>NW_021823154.1:833890-852949 GCF_901001165.1 Salmo trutta
CCATCGTTCCCTGATTGGCTGCCTGGTAAGGGGGACAGGCTTCGTGTCAAGAGCTCTACTGCAAATCATCGGGTCAGGTGCGACCGCCATCACATTAGTTTAATGCGATACATAGCCGTCGCCCTCTGCAGGACCCTAATTGCAGTAGACCAGTATCGAGGCAACTCTTGTTTACATGCTGTCGACACCTGAAGTAGGTGGACTGTAGGAGGGGGTTGGAAGAGCCTTACGAGAAGGCTGCCTCCCTTACCCCCTGCACTAGCATTTCAGAGACAGTTCGCTAGTGGCTAGTGGCTAGGCGGGGTTGGGGAGGTTGCCCTCTTTTCTCCCACCCGCCCTTCACCAAAGCGAGAGGCCATAGTTCAAAGACAATAGGTTTAAGTTAACCTCTCTGGGGTATGTGGGACGATTTCGTCCCACCTACGTAACAGCTACTGAAATTCCAGTGGCGCGATTTTTGAATCGTTAGAAATACTATTACTTCAATTTCTCAAACATATGACTATTTTACAGCTATTTAAAGACAAGAATCTCGTTAATCTAACCCCACTGTCCGATTTCAAAAAGGCTTTACAACGAAAGCAAAACATTAGATTATGTCAGCAGAGTGCCCAGCCAGAAAAAATCTGACACCCATTTTTCAAGCTAGCATATAATGTCACACAAACCCAAACCACAGCTAAATGCAGCACTAACCTTTGATGATCTTCATCAGATGACACACCTAGGACATTGTGTTATACAATACATGCATGTCTGTTCAATCAAGTTCATATTTATATCAAAAAACAGCTTTTTGCATTAGCATGTGACGTTCAGAAAACGCATAACCCCCGGCAAACTTCCGTTGAATTTACTAACAGTTTGCTAAATTACTCACGATAAACGTTCACAAAAAGCATAACAATTATTTTAAGAATTATAGATACATTACTCCTCTATGCACTCGATATGTCCGATTTTAAAATAGCTTTTCGGATGAAGCACATTTTGCAATAATCTAAGTACATAGCCCGGCATTACAGGGCTAGCTATTTAGATACCCACCCAGGTCAGCCTCCACCAAAATCACATTTCCTATAAGAAAAATGTTCTTACCTTGCTTGTTCTTCATCAGAATACACTGCCAGGACTTCTACTTCAATAACAAATGTTGGTTTGGTCCCAAATAATCCATCGTTATATCCAAACAGCGACGTTTTGTTCGTGAGTTCTAGAATGCTTCTTCACGGTCCCGCGCATGGCGCATTGGCGTGTCAAAAATGTCTAAATATTCCATTACCGTACTTCGAAGCATGTCAACCGCTGTTTAAAACCAATTTTTATGCCATTTATGTCGTAGAGAAGTGATAATATTCCGACCGGGAGTATGCATTGAGCCTAAACAGCCGAATAAAATTTCTCCTCAGGAGCGACTCATGCACGCGCATCATTCAAAGGTCCTCTGAGCATCCACTTACAAAAGGCGATAATCTGTTTCAACCTGAGGCTCCCTCGTAAACCTTCAGGTTTTTCGCGGGCTCTGAGAGCCTATTGGAGCCCTGGGAATTGTCACGTTACAGCTAAGATCCTTACTTTTCAATAAAAAGATGCAAGACGCACGACTCCTTGTCAGACAGGGTACTTCCTGCTTGAAACCTTGTCAGGTTTTTGCCTGCCATAGGAGTTCTGTTATACTCACAGACACCATTCAAACAGTTTTAGAAAATTCAGAGTGTTTTCTATCCAAACCTGAACAATAATATGCATATTCTAGCTTCTGAGTTGGTGTAGGAGGCAGTTAAAAATGGGAACATATTTTTTCCAAAATTCTCAATACTGCCCCCTAGCCCAGACAGGTTAAGATGGCCTCCGGGTGCTCCTCTGCGTCGTCGCCGAAGCGCCGGTGAAGCCGGGGAGACATTAAACCCCCGCCTGCGCCGGGGCGCAGAGCAGTTGACTGGGTTCCCAGTGCCGTGCGAGGATACGGGGCGATACTCAAGCCGCTTAAAAATGTGAGACCATTTTGGGAAGTCCCGGTTCACTGGACACCCCCAGTCCCCCTCGGTAGCGGCCTACACACCCGCCCATCGGTGCGTCATTTAGCCGTGCCTAACGGGGAAAGGGGATGGAGCCAGTCGGGTGCATCCCAGGCAAAAGGGAACTGCGGGGAACTGGGCTAGGACCAGTACACCCGCGCCGAGGGAAGGGAGAGGCGAGAGGCGTGAGCCCCCTACCCTACCCGACCCACAGCAGAGTTTGTCTAGCAGGATCAGTATCCGGCGGGTTGTGGCCCAGACCGTTACATCAACCAGGAGTTGTCTACCACATCAACTCTAGGGTGGCCGCCCACCACCCACCCCCACATGGGGCAGAGACTCGAGGTCTCTATCTGGTTCCACCACCGGGATATTCCTGGTTCTGCCTGCCACAGCTGGGCAGAACCGGCAGCTTGGTCGCTACCTGGGTGCACCACTTCCCTTCTCGGGCCACTGGGTCAGACCGAAGGAGACGAGGTGTCTCTACCCGCTTTTGTTCTTGAGCTGCTCATTGCTCTGCATACCAGAACCGACCCGCACCGGCTGCTGGGTCACTGTCTGGGTGCACCACTCCCCGTGTAGGGGCACTGATCACCTATCAAGTTGGAAAGGCCCTTCTCTCTCTCTCTTTCCCATCCGGCATCCCCTCTCACGGAGAAAATGTCCACTCCCTCTCCCTCCTTATCTCGCACGAACGGGGCGCGGTTGAAGCTTGTCATTAAGACGGGATACCGTCTCCGACAGGGGCTCCTTCGATAGAGGCTATTCCACGTGGGGCGGGAGGAACCGTCCGTCTGAACACCGACCAATGGCCGGCCGACAGGGGCCCTCCCAGGTGGTTTCCTCTCCGCCTGCCCTTCGCCTCCCCTGCGCTTGTGGCGCTTACTTGGCCACACCGGTGTATCTCCTTTCCCGTAGCTTTTCCTCCCCGGGCCCCCGGAACCTAGGGCTGTGGAGGATCCTGATCGTACGCCCTGTCGGTGTCCGGGAACACCCACTGTATAGCTATTCTCTATATCTCCTACTAAGGAGAAAACACCTCTCCAGGTGAGAAGGCCCTCCTCTCTATCTCCTATTAAGGAGAAATCATATGTCAGGTGAATAGCTATTCTCTATATCTCCTACTAAGGAGAAAACACCTGTCAATGTGAGTAGGCCATTCTCTCCATCCCCTACTAGGATACCTCATAAGTCAGGTGGATAGTTATTCTCTATGTCTCCTACTAAGGAGAAAACACCTGTCAGGGTGAAAAGGCCATTCTCTCTATCCCCTACTCAGGGGAAATCATATGTAAGGTGAATAGCTATTCTCTATATCTCCTGCTAGGGAGAAAACACCTCTCAATGTGGGGAGGCCATTCTCTCTATCTCCTACTAAGGAGAAATCATATTCCAGGTGACTAGCTATTCTCTATATCTCCTATTAAGGAGAAAACCCCTGTCAATGTGACCAGGCCATTCTCTCTATCCCCTATTAAGGAGAAATCATATGTCAGGTGATTCGCTATTCTCTATGTCTCCTACTAAGGATACAACACATGTCAAGGTGAAACGCCATTCTCTCTATCCCCTACTAAGGAGAAGTCACTTGTCAGGTGAATAACTATCCTGTATATCTCCTACTAAGGAGAAGTCACTTGTCAGGTGAATAACTATCCTGTATATCTCCTACTAAGGAGAAATCGCCTATCAAAATGGAAAAGCCCTTCTCTCTCTCTCTTTCCCATCCGGAGTCCCCTCTCAAGGGGAAATTGTCCGCTCACTCTCCCTCCTTATCTCGCTTGAACGGGGCGCGGTTGAAGCTTGTCAATAAGACGGGAGGCCGTCTCCGACAGGGGCTCCCTGGATAGAGGCTAACCACGTGGGGCGGGAGGAACCGTCCGTCTGAACACCGACCAATGGCCGGCCGACAGGGGCCCTCCCAGGTGGTTTCCTCTCCGCTTGCCCTTCGCCTGCCCTGCGCCTGTGGGTCTGACTTGGCCACACCGGTGTATCTCCGTCCCGTAGCTTCTCCCAGGGCCCCCGGAACATGGGGCTGTGGAGGATCCTGATCGCACGACCTGACGGTGTCCGGAAACGCCCACCGTAGGTGCCAGTTTTGGTAACCCAGTCTGGTCACTCTGGGGGGACAGATGCATCGAAGACATATCCTGGTCGCCTAGCAGCTAGGACTCGCTCATGGCTAAGATGTCATTAGAACCCTTCCCTCCGCGGTGCCTCTCCTTCCCCCCTCCGCCTTCCACCTGGCCGAGGGCTCTAGACCCACACGAGTGGGTAGCAGTATCTAATGTAGTTCTCCTGTATCTATTAATAATATCCTCTCTAGTTCTCATATGGTATGTGTGTTCCTAGCTCGTTTCCCTCTTTATCTTAGACCTTGTGTACTTGAACCAAATCCTAATGGGTGGCGTATAGGGAGGGTTTGAGCGTCCCCACACCACCCACATTCATTTTTTACGGCTGGTCCCGCGCCTTGACAGGCGTCATAAGGGAGGGTTTGGGGCAGCCCTACTCGAGGGCTCCCCCCTTACCTCCCCATGCCATCCTGTCAGAGCTAGATCAGTACCCCCGCCCGGTGTCGTGGGAGTAGGGGTTGGGGGGGTCCTACTAGAGGGCCCCCCCCTTACCTCCTCCCACTAACCAGCCGGAGGCTGCTTCGCATTGATCAGTTAGCCTTTCTCTCTGCTCAGCTACTGCTCTGCTCCTGACTGGCATCCTACGGCGAGGGGTTGGCGAGGCCCTGCTAGAGGACCCCTCCCTTACCTCCCCATACTAGCCTGCCAGAGACGGCCCGGTCGCTCTCCTACCGGCGACAACCAGGGGGGTCCAAAGAGGCCACATGTAGGCCCCTTCCTCATTCCCCCTGACGCCGCCCAGTTGGTGAGTTCGTGGACCACGCACACAAGGCTTTGTGCCTGGAGTTGTTGTGGGGGCCCTGTTGGATATCCCCCCTTTACCTCCTTGCACTCACCTGCAACCACCAATCCGATACCTTTCAGTTTGCGTCGCACCGGTAGGGGCTGGAGGGGCCCTACTAGAGGGCCCCTCCCTTACCTCCCAGTGCGGGCCTCCCGAGTCTTTCCTTACTCTCTCTTCCACCTCTGGCTATTACCAAGCGGGAGGGTTTGGGTTTGCCCTCGCCTCCCTACCTTGGCCACCCGAGGCTATGCCTCCGGGCCCTGCTCAGCCCCATATGGAGCCCCCTAGGTATGTGCCAACTGGCCTGGTTCTGGTGCCGCTTATTGTTTAAGGTACTATCAATGTATGGGATTGTGTGTGTAGAATATATATAATGTGCAACTATAACAACTAGAAGGTAAAAACAATAAAAAAAAATTAAAAAAAATAAATAAAATTAAATAAAAATAAAAATAAAAGTAAATATATATATATAACTACGCTATAGCAACCTCACTATGAGCAAAATAGAAATAGGTGTATTGTCTATCTCCTCCTATGTGAGCAGGCCGGTCTCTCTATCCCCTACTAAGGAGAAATCTTCTGTCAGGTGAAAAGGCCATTCTCTCTCTCTCCTTCTAAGGAGAAAACACATGTTAAGGTGGAGAAGCCATACTCTCTATCCCCTACTAGGGAGAACTCCTATGTCAGGTGAATAGCTACTCTCTATATCTCCTACTAAGGATGACCACCTGTCAAGGTGAAAAGGCCATTCTCTCTCTCTCCTACTAAGGAGAAAACACCTGTCAGGTGAATAGCTATTCTCCATATCTCATACTTTAAGATACGCTATTGGAGCTGGAATTACCGCGGCTGCTGGCACCAGACTTGACCTCCAATGGATCCTCGTTAAAGGATTTAAAGTGTACTCATTCCAATTACAGGGCCTCGAAAGAGTCCTGTATTGTTATTTTTCGTCACTACCTCCCCGAGTCGGGAGTGGGTAATTTGCGCGCCTGCTGCCTTCCTTGGATGTGGTAGCCGTTTCTCAGGCTCCCTCTCCGGAATCGAACCCTGATTCCCCGTTACCCGTGGTCACCATGGTAGGCACAGAAAGTACCATAGAAAGTTGATAGGGCAGACATTCGAATGAGACGTCACCGCCACAAAGGGCGCGCGATCGGCTCGAGGTTTTCTAGAGTCACCAAAGCGGCCGGGGCAACCGAGATTGGCCCGCATGGGTTTTGGGTCTGATAAATGCACGCATCCCCCGGAGGTCAGCGTTCGTCTGCATGTATTAGCTCTAGAATTGCCACAGTTATCCAAGTAACGTTGGAGCGATCAAAGGAACCATAACTGATTTAATGAGCCATTCGCAGTTTCACTGTACCGGCCGTGTGTACTTAGACTTGCATGGCTTAATCTTTGAGACAAGCATATGCTACTGGCAGGATCAACCAGGTAGCCACTCACAACATAGAGGTTGTACCCGGGCACACTAAGCGGAGAACAGCCAGGGAACACTCCTATCCCGTGACAGGAGGAGGCCCTAGGTCAATCCACCGTGCGCCCAGCGGGAGGCCCTGAACTGCTCGTGGCCGGAGCCACAGGTGCCGGGGCACCGCTTAATCAGGTATCTTGTTTTACATTTTTTTACACTTTATTTAGCAGACGCTCTTATCCAGAGCGACTTACAGTAGTGAATGCATACATTTCATACATTTTTTTTCTCCGTACTGGTCCCCCGTGGGAATCGAACCCACAACCCTGGCGTTGCAAACACCATGCTGGAGGGTTTATTCGGAAGGCCATCAACGTGGATAAAAGACAGGGTTTGAGAAATACATGTGTTTCTGGCGCCGGTACGGCATGGGTGAACGTCATCCGCAGGCATCGCTACCTGGGTACTCCACTCCCCGAACCAGAACACCAGTGTAGGGCCACTGAGACAGACGGGTCGGCTAGATCTCGCACGAACGGAGCGCGGCTGAAGCTTGTCATCAAGGCGGGGACAACCGTCTCCGACAGGGGCTCCCCCGATAGAGGCAATTCCACATGGGGCAGGAGGAACCGTCCGTCTGAACACCGACCAATGGCCGGCCGACAGGGGCCCTCCCAGGTGGAAATAGAATGCAAATCGGTCAGAAGATGTAAAACAGGCTCGACAACAGAGGACAACCATGGATACGCAACGTGTGGCAAGCTGGGACAAGAACCATGGTCATGGAGGACCCAAACCCACCAGGTGATAGCTGGGATAGAGCACCTGCCCAGGACAGAGCTCAATATCCTCCCACCACCAAGCTGGGAAAATTGGATCAATACTTAGGACCAATCGGGCGCCGGAGGGATAAGGTCCAAAGTACCCACGGTTCTGAGGGGCTTGTAACCCTCAAAAGAGTCCATAAAGCTCTCCCTATTCGGCCTGAGTAGTAACTCCCAATCGGTCGCCGAAGGGATATGGACCAAAGGAACCATGGTTCTGAGGGGCAAGCAAACCTCAAAAGTGTCCATAAAGCTCTACCTATTCGGCCTGAGTAGTAGCCATCAATCGGTCGCCGAAGGGATATGGACCGAACTACCATGGTTCCGAGGGACAAGCAACCCTCAGAAGTGTCCGTTTCACATTTATTATATCGGACTAGTAGTTTGCCACTATCCCTGAGCTTCTAGGCCATGGAAGTCATGTTGTCAAAAACCAGGTTTCTGATTTCGCGCCGGTACCTGTCTGCCCCACACGGGCATGACTGTGTAAAGACTGTAATACGGAATTTACCGATCTTCACTGTGTTACTCACACTGTATTTTTTTCCCCGTTCTCCCTGTATGAAACTCCGGACCACCAAAAAAACACTTTAAACTTGAATAAATCGAAAAGTACAACTCCAATCCGTACGGGGTTTTGCACGAAAGGGCACATATAAACGAACATTTCCATATAAATTAAACCGTTTTTCCATAAAAATGTATAATAGAAAATCGAGTTTTAAGTTTTCGAAAAAAAGTTCCCGGAACCGAAAAAAATAGTTCCTATGCATGAAAGATTTTATAAACAGGGGCTAATTGTTACCCATCACGAGAGAGGGTATGAGCCAAAATTTGGGAACTCTAGCCCCTCAGGAAGTATTTTTAATCATTATTTGAAAATTTCAGATTTTGGTCAAAAAAGTTACAGAGTGCCCACTTTTCATTTCGCTCAGGAGACTAAGTCCAAACGTGCACCTGGTTTTATTTTGGGTTACCAGGACCATTTTTTTAAAAGGGTTTTAAATACATTTAAAGGGTATAGGGACCTACATACCCACCCTGAGAGCACCCTACTACGGGCCCAAGTCAATGGGGGCCGGCCTGGCTGATTTATGGAAGTTTTAAAAAATTCTCAGAAAAATGGCTAAGTCCAAAATTCTCAGAAAATCAGCTATGTTTCACCTCTCAGAAATTGCACTATGTTTTATTTTTGGGTTACCAGGACCATTTTTTAAAAACGGTTTTAAATACTTTTAAAGACCATAACCACCTCCTTCACCACCGCGGGAGCACCCCACGTTGATCCCAAGTCAGTGGGATAAAGAATGAGTGTTTTATGGATATTTTAAGGTACGGTGGGGACGTGTCCGTAGGATATGCACCTGGTTTTATTTTGGGTTACCAGGTCTAAATTTTAAAAACGGTTTTAAATACTTTTAAAGGGTATAGGGACCTACGTACCCACCCTGAGAGCACCCTACTACGGGCCCAAGTCAAATGACACACACACAAAGACATGGGTGAGTTTCAAATAAATAGTCTTTATTTATCAGTGAATCATGGGTTGATTTGTCCCTCAATTAGTGTCCGCGCTCGGCTGGCGTTACGAGGCAAATTATGGTACCAGTAGTACCGTGCCTGGGTTTCCAGAGAATGACACATATGGTCAGCCACAGTCCCCCGGTCTGTAACCGAGCCTTGATTAAAGTTCAATGTACCAATGCTTCGTCGAATTGTACCGTAGGTGACTTTACTTCCAATGCCAAATTCTTCAAATAGCTGGCCCACATACTCACAGAGATTGCCGTACGGTTGACCGCAGGACGTGAAAAAGAAGAGTGTTGTGTCTGAGGTCATTCCACTCAGATTAGGCCTGATCTGATGGAATCGTTTAAGAACAGAACTCATATGGCAGGCCAAAACCTGAGAAGATTCCATACAGGAAGTGCCCTGTCTGACAATTTGTTCTCCTTCTGTGGCATCTCTATCGAAAATACAGCATCTCTGCTGTAACGTGACACTTTCTAAGGCTTCCATTGGCTCTCAGAAGGCGCCAGAAAGTGGAATGACGTCTCTCCTGTCTCTGGGCGAAAAACAGCAGGAGATTTTGTGAGTGGTCAGGCTGGGAACAGTGACACTGGAGATGTGCGTTCATGAGAATTAAAAAAAAAATGATTTCAGCCTTTGAATGAATACAACGTCGCCCGGTTGGAATATTATCGCTATTTTACGAGAAAAATAGCATAAAAATATATTTTAAACAGAGTTTGACATGCTTCGAAGTACGGTAATGGAATATTTTGAATTTTTTTGTCACGAAATGCGCTCGCGCGTCACCCTTCGGATAGTGACTTGAACGCACGAACAAAACGGAGCTATTTGGATATAACTATGGATTATTTGTAACCAAAACAACATTTGTTGTTGAAGTAGAAGTCCTGGGAATGCATTCTGACAAAGAACAGCAAAGGTAATCCAATTTTTCTTATAGTAAATCGGAGTTTGGTGAGAGCCAAACTTGGTGGGTGTCAAATTAGCTAGCCGTGATGGCCGAGCTATGTACTCAGAATATTGCAAAATGTGCTTTTGCCGAAAAGCTATTTTAAAATCTGACACCGCGATTGCATAAAGGAGTTCTGTATCTATAATTCTTAAAATAATTGTTATGTATTTTGTGAACGTTAATCGTGAGTAATTTAGTAAATTCACCGGAGGTTTGCTAGTTCTGAACATCACATGCTAATGTAAAAAGCTGGTTTTTGATATAAATATGAACTTGATTGAACAAAACATGCATGTGTTGTATAACATAATGTCCTAGGAGTGTCATCTGATGAAGATCATCAAAGGTTAGTGCTGCATTTAGCTGTGGTTTTGGTTTTTGTGACATATATGCTTGCTTTGAAAATGGCTGTGTGATTATTTTTGGCAGGGTACTCTCCTGACATAATCGAATGTTTTGCTTTCGCTGTAAAGCCTTTTTGAAATCGGACAATGTGGTTAGATTAACGAGAGTCTTGTCTTTAAAATGGTGAAAAATAGTCATATGTTTGAGAAATTGAAGTTATAGCATTTTTGAGGTATTTGTATTTCGCGCCACGCGATTCCACCGGCTGTTGACTAGGTGGGAGGCTTGCCCAGGGTAGTTAAAACAGCATTGATCCTCATGGGGGATGTGGGAAATGTCCCCATGAGGAACACATTTCCTTGTTGGGACTTTTAGATCCCCAACAAACACACAAATAACAGTTTATTTATGATGTATTATATTTATTTTACCTTTATTTAACTAGGCAAGTCAGTTAGGTACAAATTCTTATTTACAATGACAGCCTACCGGGGAACAGTGGGTTAACTGCCTTGTTTAGGGGCAGAACGACAGATTTTTATCTTGTCAGCTCTGGGGTTCGATCAGACAACCTTCCGATTACTGGCCCAACGTTTTAACCACTAGGCTACCTGCCGCACCAATCAGATAGGATCATAGATGAATAATAGCAGTTTATTCATGATGTATTATATACGACCGATGATGTATTATGTATTAATATCATAATGTATTATCACTATCGTCATCATTGTCACTATTATTATTATTATTATTGAGGGCGATAGTATTTCAAGTAGAAGGATGACGTGGGTAGAGGGGCTGATCGCAGAGCCAGTAGGATGGGTTGTCAATATACCACAGCCACAAAGTCAAGATTGGCTTAAAGTCAGGGTTAGGCAAAAGGTTAGCAGTGTGGTTGAGGTTAGGGTTGAGGTTAGGGTTGAGGTTTTAAAATTAAAAAAAGATTTTAAGAAGATAAATTGTAGATATAAGCGGGTTTAGCCATAATTATGACTTTGTGGCTGTGATAACTAATGACGACCACACACGCACACCTCAGTGGCACAGCGAGGGGACGCGCTATAGACAGACAGACAGCTAGATATGGAAATGCAGACAAAATGCAGCGTCTCCGCTCTGTGAGCTGCATACACCAGAACACAACCCGGATTCACTGCCCAAAAATCTCCCGATAACACTGTTGTTGTTGCAAAATAAAAAAAGAAACAGTTTTAGGTTTAACCGTCGTCCTTCGCGGCAGACAGCGTTTGGTGACTGGACTAGTGGTGCGTCTTCCGTTCTGTCGCTGCGGCAGAGCGTTGTTCTTCTCTTCAGTCGAGCCAGGGCTGTTGTACAGCAGCCATCGCTGTATGATTCGCCTTGTTCTGCGCTGTTACAGCTTTCTATCTATTCGTTCGTGCGGGAGAGCGCTGGTGGTGAAGTCAACGACAACGCTAGTGTGGATCTAGTGCGCGCATTACATCCATCTCTACCGCGTCTACGGTCTGCTACCCTGCTGTCGCTTTCAGGATGGCGCTAACGATTTGCACGAGATTCACCGACGAATTCCAGCTATTCGAGGAGCTGGGGAAGTAAGCGTGCATGTTTTGATTGTTATTGATGTTATTTGTTATCCGGTAGCAGTATCCTACTTGTTATCATGTAATAGCCAGGTTATGCTGCTGCTGCTACCTTGGTTTAGGACGCGGATAGGGCACTGTGTGTGTGTGTGTGTGTGTGTGTGTGTGTGTGTGTGTACGCGACCTTCGGTTCATATGTGAATAGGCTACATAGACCGACAAATTATATTTTCATAGCTGTATGGATGCCATAAGGGATTGGATCAGAATGTCAAGCCTTCCTACAGCCTATCATAGTTGACTTGGCCTTGTCAAGCATTCCAACAGCCTATCATAGTTGACCTGGCCTTGTCAAGCATTCCTACAGCCTATCATAGTTGACCTGGCCTTGTCAAGCATTCCTATAGCCTATCATAGTTGACCTGGCCTTGTCAAGCCTTCCTATAGCCTATCATAGTTGACCTGGCCTTGTCAAGCATTCCAACAGCCTATCATAGTTGACCTGGCCTTGTCAAGCCTTCCTATAGCCTATCATAGTTGACCTGGCCTTGTCAAGCCTTCCTATAGCCTATCATAGTTGACCTGGCCTTGTCAAGCGTTCCTACAGCCTATAATAGTTGACCTGGCCTTGTCCAAGCCTTCCTATAGCCTATCATAGTTGACCTGGCCTTGTCAAGGCATTCCTACAGCCTATCATAGTTGACCTGGCCTTGTCAAGCCTTCCTATAGCCTATCACTAGTTGACCTGGCCTTGTCGAAGCCTTCCTACAGCCTATCATAGTTTTCCTATAGCCTATCATAGTTGACCTGGCCTTGTCAAGCCTTCCTACAGCCTATCATAGTTGACCTGGCCTTGTCAAGCCTTCCTACAGCCTATCATAGTTGACCTGGCCTTGTCAAGCCTTCCTATAGCCTATCATAGTTGACCTGGCTTTGTCAAGCCTTCCTACAGCCTATCATAGTTGACCTGGCCTAGTCAAGCATTCCTATAGCCTATCATAGTTGACCTGGCCTTGTCAAGCCTTCCTATAGCCTATCATAGTTGACCTGGCCTTGTCAAGCCTTCCTACAGCCTATCATAGTTGACCTGGCCTTTTATATATTATTTCCTTGTCCTCTATAGTTTGATATTTACACTTCCTAATGGTGGTCCATCTCTTATATAGTCCATCTCTCTTATATAGTCCATCTCTTATATAGTCCATCTCTCTTATATAGTCCATCTCTTATATAGTCCATCTCTTATATAGTCCATCTCTTATATAGTCCATCTCTTATGATGGTCCATCTCTTATATAGTCCATCTATTATATAGTCCATCTCTTATATAGTCCATCTCTTATATAGTCCACCTCTTATATAGTCCATCTCTTATATAGTCCATCTCTTATATAGTCCATCTCTCTTATATAGTCCATCTCTTATATAGTCCATCTCTTATATAGTCCATCTCTTATATAGTCCATCTCTTATATAGTCCGTCTCTTATATAGTCCATCTCTTATATAGTCCATCTCTTATATAGTCCTCTTATATAGTCCATCTCTTATATAGTCCAACTCTTATATAGTCCATCTCTTATATAGTCCGTCTCTTATATAGTCCATCTCTTATATAGTCCATCTCTTATATAGTCCATCTCTTATGGTGGTTTATCTCTTATATAGTCCATCTCTTATATAGTCCATCTCTTATATAGTCCATCTATTATATAGTCCATCTCTTATATAGTCCGTCTCTTATATAGTCCGTCTCTTATATAGTCCAACTCTTATATAGTCCATCTCTTATATAGTCCATCTCTTATATAGTCCATCTCTTATATAGTCCATCTCTTATATAGTCCATCTCTTATATAGTCCATCTCTTATGGTGGTTTATCTCTTATATAGTCCATCTCTTATATAGTCCATCTCTTATATAGTCCATCTCTTATGTGGTTTCTCTTATATAGTCCATCTCTTATATAGTCCATCTCTTATATAGTCCATCTCTTATATAGTCCATCTCTTATATAGTCCATCTCTTATGGTGGTTTATCTCTTATAGTCCGTCTCTTATGATGGTCTATCTCTTATATAGTCCATCTCTTATATAGTCCATCTCTTATATAGTCCATCTCTTATATAGTCCATCTCTTATGGTGGTTTATCTCTTATAGTCCGTCTCTTATGATGGTCCATCTCTTATATAGTCCATCTCTTATATAGTCCATCTCTTATATAGTCCATCTCTTATATAGTCCATCTCTTATGGTGGTCCGTCTCTTATATAGTCCATCTCTTATGGTGGTTTATCTCTTATAGTCCGTCTCTTATGATGGTCCATCTCTTATATAGTCCATCTCTTATATAGTCCATCTCTTATATAGTCCATCTCTTATATAGTCCATCTCTTATGGTGGTTTATCTCTTATATAGTCCATCTCTTATATAGTCCATCTCTTATATAGTCCATCTCTTATGGTGGTTTATCTCTTATATAGTCCATCTCTTATATAGTCCATCTCTTATATAGTCCATCTCTTATATAGTCCATCTCTTATATAGTCCATCTCTTATATAGTCCATGTCTAATGGTGGTTTATCTCTTATAGTCCGTCTCTTATGATGGTCCATCTCTTATATAGTCCATCTCTTATATAGTCCATCTCTTATATAGTCCATCTCTTATATAGTCCATCTCTTATATAGTCCATCTCTTATGGTGGTCCTTCTCTTATATAGTCCATCTCTTATGGTGGTTTATCTCTTATAGTCCGTCTCTTATGATGGTCCATCTCTTATATAGTCCATCTCTTATATAGTCCATCTTTTATATAGTCCATCTCTTATATAGTCCATCTCTTATATAGTCCATCTCTTATATAGTCCGTCTCTTATATAGTCCATCTCTTATATAGTCCATCTCTTATATAGTCCATCTCTTATATAGTACATCTCTTATAAGTCCATTCTTATATAGTCCCTCTCTTATAGTCCCCAGTCCATCGCTTATGATGGTCCATCTCTTATATAGTCCGTCTCTTATATAGTCCATCTCTTATATAGTCCATCTCTTATATAGTCCACCTCTTATATAGTCCATCTCTTATATAGTCCATCTCTTATATAGTCCATCTCTTATATAGTCCATCTCTTATATAGTCCATCTCTTATGGTGGTCCATCTCATATAGTCCATCTCTTATATAGTCCATCTCTTATATAGTCCATCTCTTATGATGGTCCATCTCTTTATATAGTCCATCTCTTATATAGTCCATCTCTTATATAGTCACATCTCTTATATAGTCCATTCTCTTATATAGTCCATTCTTATATATTCCATCGCTTATTATAGTCATCTCTTATATAGTCCATCTCTTATATAGTCCATCGCTTATATAGTCCATCTCTTATATAGTCCATCTCATATAGTCCATCTCTTATGGTGGTCCATTTCTTGTAATCCATATCTTATACAGTCCATCTCTTATATAGTCCATCTCTTATATAGTCCATCTCTTATATAGTCCATCTCTTATATAGTCCATCTCTTATATAGTCCATCTCTTATGGTGGTTTATCTCTTATATAGTCCATCTCTTATATAGTCCATCTCTTATATAGTCCATCTCTTATATAGTCCATCTCTTATGGTGGTCCATCTCTAATGGTGGTCCATCTCTTATATAGTCCATCTCTTATATAGTCCGTCTCTTATATAGTCCATCTCTTATGGTGGTCCATCTCTAATGGTGGTCCATCTCTTGTATAGTCCATCTCTTATATAGTCCATCTCTTATATAGTCCATCTCTTATATAGTCCGTCTCTTATATAGTCCGTCTCTTATATAGTCCATCTCTTATATAGTCCATCTCTTATATAGTCCATCTCATATCGTCCATCTCTTATATAGTCCATCGCTTATATAATCCATCTCTTATATAGTCCGTCTCTTATATAGTCCATCTCTTATATAGTCCGTCTCTTATATAGTCCATCTCTTATATAGTCCATCTCTTATATAGTCCATCTCTTATATAGTCCATCTATTATATAGTCCATCTCTTATATAGTCCGTCTCTTATATAGTCCATCTCTTATATAGTCCATCTCTTATATAGTCCATCTCTTATATAGTTAATCTCTTATGGTGGTGGATCACTTCTGTGTTAACGATGAGTTCCTTGGTGGTTGTAGAGTCCAATCCGAGGTACTCACACACACCTCTGTCTGTTCATCGTCTGCATGGGCATGCGTGGATTGTAAACTATAGCTAATCATATTATCCACATTGACACACGAAACAGACGTCAAGGTGTGTGTGTGTGTGTGTGTGTGTGACAAATACACGCACAGGAATGCGACAGCGGACTTCGTTTCGAGACGGTGACATTCCACTGGCCAGCCACTGAGCCGCACGCTTAATTATCAAAAATGGGGAGAGATGGAGAGAGAGAGGTGTTGAGAAGGGCAAATTGGAGAGGTTTCTGTGTGTGTGTGTGTAATGTTTGTCTGCAGTTTGCCTTTCACCCCGTTGTCAGAATATACAGCAGGCTGCAGACTCTTCCCTCTCTCTCTGTCTCTCACTCTCTCTCTCTCCCGTTCTCTCTCTGTATCTCTCCCCTTTCTCTGTCTCTCTTCTCTCTCTCTGTAATTCTCCCCTCTCTCCTCTGTATTTCTCACTCTCTCTCTCTCTGTCTCTCTCTGTATCTCTCCCCTCTCTCTGTCTCTCTCTGTATCTCTCCCCTCTCTCTCTCTGTCTCTCTCTGTATCTCTCCCCTCTCTCTCTCTGTCTCTCTCTGTATCTCTCCCCTCTCTCTCTGTCTCTCTCTCTGTATCTCTCCCCTCTTTGTCTTTGTATCCCCCCTTCATGTTTATGGTGTGTGTGTGTGTGTTGCAGGGGAGCGTTCTCTGTGGTGAAGAGATGTCTCAGGATCTCGTCTGGTCAGGAGTTTGCTGCCAAAATCATAAACACCAAGAAATTATCTGCCAGAGGTAGGTAACACATACACATATACACACACATATACACACACATATACACACCACATATACACACACACACACACCACACACACACACACACACACACACACACACACACACACACACACAACCACACACACACACACACACACACACACCTCAAATGGCCTTTTGTCAATGGGGAGCTGAGAGAGCGAGAGACAGAGAGAGAAAAAGAGAGAGTCAGAGAGAGAGAGTGCGAGAGAGATAAAGAGAGAGAGATGGAGGGAGGGGGACAGAGACAGAGGGAGGATACACAGAAAGATAGACAGAGATACGGAGAGACAGACAGAGTAGACCTCAAATGGCCTTTGAGAGAGAGAGAGAGAGAGAGAGAGAGAGAGACCACAGTGTGCCATCACAGCAGCAAGATGTGTGACCTGTTGCCACAAGAAAAGGGCAACCAGTGAAGAACAAACACCATTGTAAATACAACCCATATTTATATTTATTTATTTTCCCTTTTGTACTTTAACTATTTGCACATCATTACAACACTGTATATAGACATAATATGTCATTTGAATTGTCTCTGTTCCTTTGGAACTTCTGTGAGTGTAATGTTTACTGTACATTTTATATTGTTTATTTTCACTTTTGTTATCTACCTCACTTGCTTTGGCGATGTAAACATATGTTTCCCATGCCAATAAAGCCCCTTAAATTGAAATTGAGTGTGTGGTGTGTCTCTCTCCAGGTATGTTTCAGTGTCTTCAGGTTGTCTATTTGTATGTTGTTAATAATCCGTCAACATAAATGAACCGTAAATCTCTCAGGATGCAACAGGATGCATGAGATAAACAACCGCATCAGTTCTGCTGCTTTGGACACATTTGAATGTGTGGCATCTTTGAATTTGGGAAAAAGGGGAAAGGACATTCATCCCCTAACCGGTAAAGAGAGAAGGTGGAGCTCCTCGTTCTGACCTCGTTCTACGTCTCTTCATCCCGTAACCGGTAGTAGAGAGAGGGTGGAGCTCCTTGGTCTGATCCTCGTTCTAACGTCTCTTCATCCCGTAAACTGGTAAAGAGAGAGGGTGGCGCTCCTTGGTCTGATCTCGTTCTAATACGTCCTTCATCCCGTAACCTGTGTAGAGAGAGGGTGGGAGCTCCTCGGTCTGATCATCGTTCTAACGTCTCTTCATCCCGTAACTGGTATAGAGAGAGGGTGGAGCTCCTCGGTCTGATCCTCGTTCTAACGTCTCTTCATCCCGTAACTGGTATAGAGAGAGGGTGGAGCTCCTCGGTCTGATCCTCGTTCTAACGTCTCTTCATCCCGTAACCTGTGTAGAGAGAGGGTGGAGCTCCTTGGTCTGATCCTCGTTCTAAACGTCTCTTCATCCCGTAACCGGTTAGAGAGAGGGTGGAGCTCCTTGGTCTGATCCTCATTCTAACATCTCTTCATCCCGTAACTGGTATAGAGAGGGTGGAGCCCTCGGTCTGATCCTCGTTCTACGTCTCTTCATCCCGTAACTGGTATAGAGAGAGGGTGGAGCTCCTCGGTCTGATCCTCGTTCTAACGTCTCTTCATCCCGTAACCTGTGTAGAGAGAGGGTGGAGCTCCTTGGTCTGATCCTCGTTCTAACGTCTCTTCATCTCTTAACATGTATGTTCTGACCAGAGTCTTTAGTTCTGGGTTAACCAAGATGACTGTTTTCTTGGTGTGATGTCTGACCAGAGTCTTTAGTTCTGGGTTAACCAAGATGACTGTTTTCTTGGTGTGATGTGTGATGTGTTTTTGTTGTGAATGTGTGTGCTCATGTGCGTGTCATGTGTGTATTATTGTGTGTGTGTGTGGTGTGTGTGAGTTCAGCATCCGTGTCATCCATATGTGTGTGTGTGTGTTCAGTCAGAGTGTGTATGTGTGCTTGCGTGTTCTGTGTATCCGTGCATCCGAACATGTGTGCGTGCGTCCATTCGTTCATGCGTGTGTGTGTGCTTCCGTGTGTTCAGCGTGTGTATGTGTGTTTGTAGACCCAGGGATTTGGCTGGTCTTGTAGTCTCAAGGACAGATCTCTAGAGGAGTCGACCCAGGTCTTTCACATCTATCCTGTAATTGTAGCTGCTGGCAAATCTTCCTGGGGGCTGGACTCACAAACAGACAACACCCACACACACACACACCACAACACACACACAACACACACACACACACCACACACAACACACACCACACACACACACCCACACACACCACACACACACACACACCACACACAACTGATTCAGAGGCTGATTCCAGAGGCTGATTCCAGAGGCTGATTCCAGAGGTGATTCCAAGGCTGATTCAAGCGAATTTCCAGAGGCTGATCCAAACCCCGCTGGCAGAGAAGAGGTATTCGGAGTGGACTTCTAGTCCGACTCAGGAGGCGCGCACACCACCACCGCTTCGAGTATTTTACTCGCTAATGTTCAGTCTCTGGATAATAAAGTAAGATGAGCTCAGGCCGAGGATCTCCTTCCAGAGAGACATCA
>NW_021823154.1:853449-888922 GCF_901001165.1 Salmo trutta
CTCTCTCTCTCCTCTTTCTTCCTCTCTCCCTCTCTACCCTCTCTCTCTTCTCTATCTCTCTCTCTCCTCCCTCCTCTTCTCCTCTCTCTCCTCTCTCTCTCTCTCTCTCCCTCTCTCTCTCTCTCTCTCTCTCTCCTCTCCTCTCTCTCTCTCTCTCTCCTCTCTCTTCTCTCTCTCCTCTCTCTCTCTCTCCTCTCTCTCTATCTCCTCTCTCTCTCTCTCTCTCTCTCTCTCTCTCTCTCTCTCTCTCTCTCTCTCTCTCTCTCCTCTCTCTCTCTCTCTCTCTCTCTCTCTCTCTCTCTCTCTCTCTCTCTCTCTCTCCTCTCTCTCTCCTCTCTCTCTCTCTCTCCTCTCTCTCTCTCTCTCTCTCTCTCTCTCTCCTCTCTCTCCTTCTCTCTCTCTCTCTAGTTATTGTAATCTGACCCTTCTTGTCCTTTCCCAGGATGCAGCTCTCTAAGGGTCCTGCAGCTTCAAAGTGTTTAGTTGGCCACTGCTTCCCCCATACTGTCCTTTATGGTGCAGTAATATCTCTAGTAGGTTCTATAGACCTATACCATGATGCTGTTCTCTATGTATTTGTTGTTACTATTTATTCTAAATAGCCTGAGTTTTATATTTTTTTTACCATATAGTATATCTTATGCCTATGTTTTATCTCTCAACTTCACACACCAGTATATACTATATGTGGCTTATTTAATACTTTATTCAACAAGTTCTATGCATTCCAGAATAGTTATTTAACACATTATTATGTAACTGTTCTACCTTTAAATCAATATCCTTTCATTTATTTTTTTCTTCCCAGCATGCTCTAGAAAGGCTTGCGCATTCCTCCTCCGGACCCACCGACACACACACACACAATCTTTATTTCTCCCTGCCCTGTTTCACTCCCACTCCAGAGAAACTTTCACTCATTCAAGGCCTTTATTTTTCACTCATTCAGATGTACCGACCCCGTTAGCTAGACGGAGCGTTTTATCTGTAGGTGGTGAACCTAATCGGGTCGACGTTTTCCTGCTCTCTAACTATTCAACCAGACCGACCCCCATCTTGGTGCGATATTGTGAATTTACTTATTTATTAGTTTTGCCCACATGGGCAGGCAGCAGCAGCCCCACACCAGGCCAGGCAGTCTAGCCAGAGAGAGCGAAACAAACGCACCAAACGGGCCACACAAGGTCTCCAGATGAATGGCTCAGGGGGGGAGGGGTAGCCCGAATCACACACACCCAACTCGGTCCGCCTGATCAGGTTGATTGGGGTGTGTTTACGCACATCCCAAACAGATCCTGAAACAGTCGAGCTCGGCCCAAGCGGAATCAGATGGGATAACCCCACACAACCAAACCACACACGTAGGTCCGTTAGAACGGTCCGATCAGCGCAGGCGCAAAGCCCCCTCCGCTAAACACCCGACACCAGCAAAGTTCACAGTTTACCACACTTTTTTTAGCCCTCACAAATGTACATATTTAATTACATTTTAACAACCCCCCCAAAAATTCATGCATGCATGCAGTTCTATTGAATTCAAAAGCTCTTAGTATTTCTGGGTTTTTAGGAGTTTTTAAAGAGAGACCTACGTGACGTCCACTCCGCTGAGACAGAATCCCTGAAGCAATCTACACAAACATTTCAAACTATAGTAAGAACAAGCTTACCTGTTTATAGTTGGGTGGCCACCCGTTTGTGAGATTGTCCAGAGAAACCGTCACAAGCCAAGAACGACACTGTCCCGAGGTCCCTTAGATCTCCTGGCAAGTTCGCCAAATATGTCGTGGAAAATTGTCTTAAGAATATAATACTCTTGCAAGAACTTTGTGAATTCAATATAGACTTTAATACAGAGTAGCAAAGGTCCATGGATCAACTGCCTTTCCTGAGCATCGGCTCTGCTTTTATACACATACAGTATGGGAGTACGTTCCATATGTAAAGTTACTTCCCTCACGCCCAGTAACGCTTGTTCACGCCCAGTAACGCCCATCTCTGATTCCTTTTTAGGTTATAATGGTGGCAGGACCTCGTCATGTTACACACAAAGAAATGCATTGTATGTTTCAGGTTTCAGCCCCTTTAGGTCCCCTTGCCTCCTTCCTCCTTCCTATGTCGTTCTGACATTGGAATGTTAGCTGTTGTAAATGTACTCGTGGCCTTGGCTATTCCTGCTTGTTCGGTCTGCTTAATGTACACTTTGGCATGTTACCCTTTCCAGAATAACAATTGTCGTGGAAAATTGTCTTAAGAACTGTTAGGGTTTGACCAACAATTTGAGTTGCATATCCTTTATAATATAACACAGATGCTATAATAATAAGTATATAAACTATAGATAATGAGTACTGCTATACGTTTAGAGGAAGGGCTCATGTGATGGTGGGTCATGTGGAAAGAATACTGATGCTTTAAAACAGGGTTTTGCAAGAGCTTTTTGCTGAACAACAGCAATAACAGGATATGGGTGAAATGTATATGCAGGGGGGGGTGTTAAGGGTTTTAGAGAACTGTGCATTGTGCAGTCACAAGATGAGACATCCGCCATGAAGCTGGAGTGCGTCTAGAGGTTGGGACCAACCTGCACGCCAACGATAGGCTGGAGTAAGTCTAAACCATATTCTAGCCTCTACTATGACAGGCCCTCAGGGAGAGGGAACTAAGTCTGTCCAGTATTTAAGGAAGAACTTGTAATGTCATACCAGTTCTCTGTCTGCCCTGCGTGGTGTTACAGGGAGCCCGTATATACGAACCACATATTTACCATTCAAGTGTTTGCTTTAATTAAAGTACAAAGAAATCAGAAGTTACTATGTGCTGATTATTATGTTCTGATACCAGATTTGAATTGACGCGACCTGACAGAACATAATACTCTTGCAAGAATTTTGTGAATTCAATATAGACTTTAATACAGAGTAACAGAGCCGAGCCCTTCCATGGAAAATACTAAATTCTCATATTACAGAGTCCTGCCTTTATAGGATTCTGTCTTTGCTTAACGTATAGAGTCCCCTCCCTCTATATGAAAATAGCTTCCCTTGACCGTTCTTCACCATTATCTTCTAGTCTGAGAATAACGCTCATATCTGATTCGATTATAATGATAGCAGGGCCTGGTCCTATATGTTCCATTCTGTCTCAGCTCTTCAAAGTGGACAGCGTAAATGCTGCTAATGTCCCTGTCCTCGCCACAACCCGGGCTCGAACCAGGGACCCTCTGCACACATCAACAACTGACACCCCACGAAGCATCGTTACCCATCGCGCCACAAAAGCCGCGCTCTGCGACCACTTCAGGTCGCAGAGCGAGTGACGTCACCGATTGAAACGCTATTAGCGCTCACCACCGCTAACTAGCTAGCCATTTCACATCGGTTACACTAATAATGGAAATGGAATCAGAGTCATGTGTTTTCCTCCCACACAATGGCACTGGGTTTCATGTTCTCTTCCTATGGCCAATGTACTTATGTTCTGGCTACTTCAGCATAGCAACTATACCTATTTATATTACATTATCTCCCACAATGACCAGGGATGTTCTCTGTTTAGTGAGTCCTCCAGATCAGAGGCAGTAGGGATGACCAGGGATGTTCTCTGTTTAGTGAGTCCTCCAGATCAGAGGCAGTAGGGATGACCAGGGATGTTCTCTGTTTAGTGAGTCCTCCAGATCATGTCGTGGAAAATTGTCTTAAAAGTAACACTCTTACAAGAACTTGTAAATTCAATATAGACTTTAATACAGAGTAGTAAAGCTGAGCCGGTCCGCGGAACAACTGCCTTCCTCAGGCCCCGGCTCTGCTTTTATACACATATAATACATAGGTCCATCCTTTATGTTAATGAAGTAAAGCTCCCTATGCTTTCTGCCACCATTATCTTTTAACACAATGGATAACGCCCATATCTGAGGATAACGCCCACATCTGCTCTTATTTCTAACATAATGGTGGCCAAATTCTCCTCACGTGGATATAAAATAATGCATCGCATGTTTACTCTGGGTTGTTTTTCCTGTTATCCCCTCTCGTGTGTTTCTCTCTAAGTGTACCCGGGCCGTGTGTACTTAACATAGGTTCATCCACCTGACTGCACTTTGCCATGGCTCTGTAGTTAGGCTGCCTGGCCCTCACGTGGTCCCCAACGTCCTCGTTATCTTTACTTAAGGTTAGATATTTATCTTCTCCTCCCCTTGTTAATGTATCTCTGTTTTTCCTTCCCTCAGCACATTTTCCTTTCTCCCACAGCCACTAGATACATTAGCGAGGGGAAGAGGAGATTAACATCTGGCACTAGATACACTAGCTGGCCCTAGATACACTAGCTGGCCCTAGATACACTAGCTGGCCCTAGATACACTAGCTGGCCCTAGATACACTAGATGGCCCTAGATACACTAGCTGGCCCTAGATACACTAGCTGGCCCTAGATACACTAGCTGGCCCTAGATACACTAGCTGGCCCTAGATAACTAGATGGCCTAGATACACTAGGGCCCTAGATACACTAGCTGGCCCTAGATACACTAGCTGGCCCTAGATACACTAGATGGCCCTAGATACACTAGCTGGCCCTAGATACACTAGCTGGCCCTAGATACACTAGCTGGCCCTAGATACACTAGATGGCCCTAGATACACTAGATGGCCCTAGATACACTAGCTGGCCCTAGATACACTAGCGAGGGGAAGAGGAGACTGGCATCTGGCCCTAAGTGGAGAGAACAGGGATATAATGCCAGATGGACGAACCTAAGTAGGGACCACACAACGGCCAGGCAAGCTGAATGTATGGCCAGATGGATGAACCTATGTTAAGTAAACAAGGCCCGGATATACTTAGAGAGATTCACACGGGAAAGGATGACAGGAACACAACCAAGCGTAGGCACGCAATGCAATGCATTATTTTCTTATCCACATGAGGAGAGTTCAGCCACCATTATGTTAGAAATAAGAGCAGATGTGGGCGTTATCCTCAGATATGGGCGTTATCCATAGGGTTGAAAGATAATGGTGGCAGAAAGCATAGGGGGCTTTACTTCATTAACATAAAGGATGGACCTATGTATTGTATGTGCATAAAAGCAGAGCCGGGGCCTGAGGAAGTCAGTTGTTTCCGCCGACCGGCTCAGCTTTACTACTCTGTATTAAAGTCTATATTGAATTTACAAAGTTCTTGTAAGAAGTGTTATTTTTAAGACAATTTTCCACGACACTTTTAAGACTATTTTCCATGACAATGACCAGGCAGGGATGTTCTCTGTTTAGTGAGTCCTCCAGATCAGAGGCAGTAGGGATGACCAGGGATGTTCTCTGTTTAGTGAGTCCTCCAGATGAGAGGCAGTAGGGAGGACCAGTTAATGTTCTCTTGCGAAGTGTGTGAATTAGACAATTTTCCTGTCCTGTTGTAATGTGACGAGTACTTTTGGGTGTCAGGGAAAATGTACAGAGTAAAAAGTACATAATTTTCTTCAGGAATATAGTGAAGTAAAAGTTGTCAAATATAAATAGTAAAGTAGATACCCCAAAAAACTATTTTAGTACTTTCAAGTATTTTTAGACCACTGGGCATAAGCTACAGACAACAAACACAATTGCGTTATATAGATGGAAATTTGAACACACAGAGATACCGTGACGAGATCCTGAGGTCCATTGTCGTGCCATTCATCCACCGCCATCACCTCGTGTTTCAGTATAATAATACACGGCCCCATGTCGCAAGGATCTGTACACAATTCCTGAAGATGAAAACATCCCAGTTCTTCCATGGCCTGCACACTCACCAAACATGTCACCCAATGAGCATGTTTGGGGTGCTCTGGGTCGACATGTACAACATTGTGTTCCATTTAATACAGATTATGGTCTAATGAATTTATTTCAATTGACTGATTTCCTCATATGAACTGTGCGTCTGGTAACCTAGTGGTTAGAGTGTTGGGTCAGTAACCGAAAGGTTGCTGGATCGAATCCCGAGCTGACAAGTAGCCTGCACAAGGCAGTTAACCCACTGTTCCCCGTTAGGCCGTCATTGTAAATAAGAATTTGTTCTTAACTGATTTCCTAGTTAAGTAAAAAAAATTACGGAGTTTTAAAAACTCCGTAAAATCTTTGTAAATTGTTGAATGTTGCGTTTCTATTTTTGTTCAGTGTAGATGTACGTCCCCCAGTTCAACACTTGGAGGTTTATACTACAGGCCTCCATTCAGGTTTATACTACAGGCCTCCATTCAGGTTTATAGACTACAGGCCTCCATTCATGTTTATACTACAGGCCTCCATTCATGTTTATACTACAGGCCTCCATTCAGTTTATACTACAGGCCTCCATTCATGTTTATACTACAGGACTCCATTCATGTTTATACTACAGGCCTCCATTCAGTTTATACAACAGGCCTCCATTCAAATTTATACTACAGGCCTCCATTCATGTTTATACTACAGGCCTCCATTCAGGTTTATACTACAGGCCTCCATTCAGGTTTATACTACAGGCCTCCATTCAGGTTTATACTACAGGCCTCCATTCAGGTTTATAGACTACAGGCCTCCATTCAGGTTTATACTACAGGCCTCCATTCAGGTTTATACTACAGGCCTCCATTCAGGTTTATACTACAGGCCTCCATTCATGTTTATACTACAGGCCTCCATTCATGTTTATACTACAGGCCTCCATTCAGGTTTATACTACAGGCCTCCATTCAGGTTTATACTACAGGCCTCCATTCATGTTTATACTACAGGCCTCCATTCAGGTTTATACTACAGGCCTCCATTCATGTTTATACTACAGGCCTCCATTCAGGTTTATACTACAGGCCTCCATTCATGTTTATACTACAGGCCTCCATTCAGGTTTATACTACAGGCCTCCATTCAGGTTTATACTACAGGCCTCCATTCAGGTTTATACTACAGGCCTCCATTCATGTTTATACTACAGGCCTCCATTCAGGTTTATACTACAGGCCTCCATTCAGGTTTATACTACAGGCCTCCATTCAGGTTTATAGACTACAGGCCTCCATTCATGTTTATACTGCAGGCCTCCATTCATGTTTATACTACAGGCCTCCATTCAGGTTTATACTACAGGCCTCCATTCATGTTTATACTACAGGCCTCCATTCAGGTTTATACTACAGGCCTCCATTCAGGTTTATACTACAGGCCTCCATTCAGGTTTATACTACAGGCCTCCATTCAGGTTTATACTACAGGCCTCCATTCAGGTTTATACTACAGGCCTCCATTCATGTTATATACAGGCCTTTTCACAGGCCTCCATTCAGGTTTATACTACAGGCCTCCATTCAGGTTTATACTACAGGCCTCCATTCATGTTTATACTACAGGCCTCCATTCAGGTTTATACTACAGGCCTCCATTCAGGTTTATACTACAGGCCTCCATTCAGTTTATACTACAGGCCTCCATTCAGGTTTATACTACAGGCCTCCATTCAGGTTTATACTACAGGCCTCCATTCTGTTTACACTACAGGCCTCCATTCAGGTTTATACTACAGGCCTCCATTCAGGTTTATACTACAGTCCTCCATTCAGGTTTATACTACAGGCCTCCATTCAGGTTTATACTACAGGCCTCCATTCAGGTTTATACTACAGGCCTCTATTCAGGTTATACTACAGGCCTCCATTCAGGTTTATACTACAGGCCTCCATTCAGGTTTATACTACAGGCCTCCATTCAGGTTTATACTACAGGCCTCCATTCAGGTTTATACTACAGGCCTCCATTCAAGTTTATAGACTACAGGCCTCCATTCAGGTTTATACTACAGGCCTCCATTCATGTTTATACTACAGGCCTCCATTCATGTTTATACTACAGGCCTCCATTCAGGTTTATACTACAGGCCTCCATTCAGGTTTATACTACAGGCCTCCATTCAGGTTTATACTACAGGCCTCCATTCAGGTTTATAGACTACAGGCCTCCATTCAGGTTTATACTACAGGCCTCCATTCAGGTTTAAACTACAGGCCTCCATTCAGGTTTAAACTACAGGCCTCCATTCAGGTTTATACTACAGGCCTCCATTCAAGGTTTATACTACAGGCCTCCATTCAGGTTTATACTACAGGCCTCCATTCAGGTCTATACTACAGGCCTCCATTCACATTCATCCCATTAATTCAAGTAAGTAAAAGTTTAGATTCTATTTAGCAAAACCATGATTTTTTTTAAATTATATATTCTTGTTTTGATTGAGTGACGTTCTGCAGTAATACCAGCAGAGGGCAGTGTGAGAACAACAATCAGGTTTGGCAGAAAGACTCTTAGACGTTCTTATCTGTATTTGTGGTAATAACATGGTAGAATGTAACCAACAATGATTTAGCCAATACAAAAAAACAGACAAATTATACATTTATAGCACAATGTACATTAATGAAAATATAAGTTTAAGGAAAGAGACTGCATTTTAATACAAATGGTTTATTATTATACATTATTGATCCATCCCTAGGTAGGAGAGGGAGACGGGGGGAAGAGAGAAACCAGGGTGGGAGAGAGGGAGACGGGGGGGAGACGGGGGGGGAGAAGGGGAGACGGGGGGGAGAGAGAGGGAGACAGGGGGCAGAGAAACCGGGGGAGAGAGAGGGAGACGGGGGGAGAGACCGGGGGGGAGAGAGAGTCGGGGAGAAGGAGGGAGGGAGACAGGGGAGGGAGAGAGAGGGAGACGGGGGAGGGAGAGAGAGGGAGACGGGGAGAAGGGGGAGGGAAAACAGAGGAAGGTGAAAGGCATATTCTATGTAGATTGGGGGAGGAGAAAGGGAGGAGAGGGTGGAAGGCATTCAGGCATCCTGTCAAATCAGTTGAGGAGAGGGTGGAAGGCTTTGGGGTGTCCTCAGGTGAACTGAGAGAGAGGAGAGGAGAGTTGGAGAGGAGACAACTGTCCTCAGACAGGTGAGAGAGAGGAGAGGAGACAGACAGGTGTTTATTTGTGGGTGTTGACCAGCTCCTCCAGTTTGGCCTGATTGGACCCTGAGAACTCCTCCACCTGGAACACAACAACCAATCAAATCAGTTAATCAACAAATAAACCAATCAACAAATAAATGAATCAATCACCTAACCAATCAATGAATCAAATCAATCAACCAACCAACCAACAAATAAATGAATCAATCACCTAACCAATCAATGAATCAAATCAATCAACCAATCAACAAATAAATGAATCAATCACCTAACCAATCAATGAATCAAATCAGTTATTCAACAAATAAATGAATCAATCACCTAACCAATCAATGAATCAAATCAGTTATTCAACAAATCAATCAACCAATTGTATGTATAAGTAGAGACAGAGATGCACGAAGTAAACAAACAATACGGGAATATGGGGTCGATTTCCACAACAAACTAAGAGATTTGAATCGCGAGTAAATTTCTCTGCTGTTTCCTGTCCTGTAGCTTAACCCCGCGCTCAACCTCTAAATCTCAGAGTTTCAGTTTAAATAGAGCTTTTTACAGCAGAATGTGTCACAAAGTGGTTTAAGATTAGGAACTGCTGACTGCCGCTTTAAGACTACAAACAGACTCCTACCTTCTTCTGGTTAAAATTAGGAACTGTCTCTTTAAGACTACCAGCAGACTCCTACCTTCTGGTTAATATTAGGAACTGTCTCTTTAAGACTACCAGCAGACTCCTACCTTCTTCTGGTTAAAATTAGGAACTGTCTCTTTAAGACTACCAGCAGACTCCTACCTTCTTCTGGTTAAAATTAGGAACTGTCTCTTTAAGACTACAAACAGACTCCTACCTTCTTCTGGTTAAAATTAGGAACTGTCTCTTTAAGACTACAAACAGACTCCTACCTTCTTCTGGTTAAAATTAGGAACTGTCTCTTTAAGACTACAAACAGACTCCTACCTTCTTCTGGTTAAAATTAGGAACTGTCTCTTTAAGACTACAAACAGACTCCTACCTTCTTCTGGTTAAAATTAGGAACTGTCTCTTTAAGACTACAAACAGACTCCTACCTTCTTCTGGTTAAAATTAGGAACTGTCTCTTTAAGACTACAAACAGACTCCTACCTTCTTCTGGTTAAAATTAGGAACTGTCTCTTTAAGACTACAAACAGACTCCTACCTTCTTCTGGTTAAAATTAGGAACTGTCTCTTTAAGACTACAAACAGACTCCTACCTTCTTCTGGTTAAAATTAGGAACTGTCTCTTTAAGACTACCAGCAGACTCCTACCTTCTAGTTAATATTAGGAACTGTCTCTTTAAGACTACCAGCAGACTCCTACCTTCTAGTTAATATTAGGAACTGTCTCTTTAAGACTACAAGCAGACTCCTAACTTCTTCTGGTTAAAATTAGGAACTGTCTCTTTAAGACTACCAGCAGACTCCTACCTTCTGGTTAAAATTAGGAACTGTCTCTTTAAGACTACCAGCAGACTCCTACCTTCTAGTTAATATTAGGAACTGTCTCTTTAAGACTACCAGCAGACTCCTACCTTCTTCTGGTTCTTGTAGAAGTGGAATGTTGGCATACACTTGATGTCACAGAAACTGGCCACATCCTGAGGAAAGGGAGGAGGGGGAGACAGAGAGAAGGACAGAGAGGGAGGAGAGAGAAAAACAGAACGAGAGAGAAACAGAACGAGAGAGATAGGACAGAGAGGGAGGAGAGAGAGAAACAGAACGAGAGAGAAACAGAACGAGAGAGATAGGAGAGCGAGGGAGGAGAGAGAGAAACAGAAACAGAACGAGAGACATAGGAGAGCGAGGAGAGAGAAACAGAACGAGAGAGAAACAGAACGAGAGAGATAGGAGAGCGAGGGAGGAGAGAGAGAAACAGAAACAGAACAAGAGACATAGGAGAGCGAGGGAGGAGAGAGAGAAACAGAACGAGAGAGAGAAACAGAACGAGAGACATAGAAGAGCGAGGGAGGAGAGAGAGAAACAGAACAAGAGAGAGATAGAAGAGCAAGGGAGGAGAGAGAAAAACAGAACGAGAGAGATAGAAGGAGAGCGAGGGAGGAGAGAGAAAGGGAAGGGACAGAGAAAAAGAGAGAGAAAGGAGAAGTTGGTTACATCAGACCAGTGTTGCTATAAAGGCTGTGATCAGGGGGGCAGATGGCTGATCCCAGATCTGTTAATAATGTTGCTGTATGGATAAAGGCTGTGATCAGGGGGCAGATGGCTGATCCCAGATCTGTTAATAATGTTGCTGTATGGATAAAGGCTGTGATCAGGGGGGCAGATGGCTGATCCCAGATCTGTTAATAATGTTGCTGTATGGATAAAGGCTGTGATCAGGGGGCAGATGGCTGATCCCAGATCTGTTAATAATGTTGCTGTATGGATAAAGGCTGTGATCAGGGGGCAGATGGCTGATCCCAGATCTGTTAATAATGTTGCTGTATGGATAAAGGCTGTGATCAGGGGGCAGATGGCTGATCCCAGATCTGTTAATAATGTTGCTGTATGGATAAAGGCTGTGATCAGGGGGCAGATGGCTGATCCCAGATCTGTTAATAATGTTGCTGTATGGATAAAGGCTGTGATTAAGGACAGATGGCTGATCCCAGATCTGTTAATAATGTTGCTGTATGGATAAAGGCTGTGATCAGGGGGGCAGATGGCTGATCCCAGATCTGTTAATAATGTTGCTGTATGGATAAAGGCTGTGATTAAGGACAGATGGCTGATCCCCAGATCTGTTAATAATGTTGCTGTATGGATAAAGGCTGTGATTAAGGACAGATGGCTGATCCCAGATCTGTTAATAATGTTGCTGTATGGATAAAGGCTGTGATTAAGGACAGATGGCTGATCCCAGATCTGTTAATAATGTTGCTGTATGGATAAAGGCTGTGATTAAGGACAGATGGCTGATCCCAGATCTGTTAATAATGTTGCTGTATGGATAAAGGCTGTGATCAGGGGGGCAGATGGCTGATCCCAGATCTGTTAATAATGTTGCTGTATGGATAAAGGCTGTGATCAGGGGGGCAGATGGCTGATCCCAGATCTGTTAATAATGTTGCTGTATGGATAAAGGCTGTGATCAGGGGGCAGATGGCTGATCCCAGATCTGTTAATAATGTTGCTGTATGGATAAAGGCTGTGATCAGGGGGACAGATGGCTGATCCCAGATCTGTTAATAATGTTGCTGTTTGGATAAAGGCTGTGATCAGGGGGACAGATGGCTGATCCCAGATCTGTTAATAATGTTGCTGTATGGATAAAGGCTGTGATCAGGGGGGCAGATGGCTGATCCCAGATCTGTTAATAATGTTGCTGTATGGATAAAGGCTGTGATTAAGGACAGATGGCTGATCCCAGATCTGTTAATAATGTTGCTGTATGGATAAAGGCTGTGATTAAGGACAGATGGCTGATCCCAGATCTGTTAATAATGTTGCTGTATGGATAAAGGCTGTGATCAGGGGGCAGATGGCTGATCCCAGATCTGTTAATAATGTTGCTGTATGGATAAAGGCTGTGATCAGGGGGGCAGATGGCTGATCCCAGATCTGTTAATAATGTTGCTGTATGGATAAAGGCTGTGATTAAGGACAGATGGCTGATCCCAGATCTGTTGCTCACCGGCGCGTCGTCCACGTCAACCTTCAGGAAGACCACACTCTGATAATTCTCAGACAGACCCTGGATTCAGAGAGAGAGCAGAGAGAGACAGAGAGAGAGAGAGAGAGAGAGAGAGAGGCGAGAGGAGGAGAGAAGAGAGGAGAGAGGAGAGAGAGAAGACAGAAGAGGGGGGAGCGAGGGGAGAGAAGAGAGAGACAGAGAGGAGAGAGAGAGGGAGAGAGACAGAGAGAAGGGAGAGGGAGGAGGACGGAGAGGAGAGAGAGAGAGACAGAGAGAGACAGAGAGAGAGAGCGAGAGGAGAGAGGAGAGAGACAGAGACAGAGAGAGACAGAGGACAGAGCAGAGAGAGAGGAGGAGAGAGAGAGAAGAGACAGAGAGAGACAGAGAGAGAGAGGAGAGAGAGAGAGAGAGAGAGAGAGACAGAGAGACAGACACAGAGACAGAGAGACAGAGAGGAGGACAGAGAGACAGAGAGACAGAGACAGAGAGAGAGGACAGAGACAGAGAGAGAGAGAGAAGAGAGAGAGAGAGAGAGGAGAGAGAGACAGAGACAGAGAGAGAGAGAGAGAGACAGAGAGAAAGAGACAGAGAGAGAGACAGAGAGAGACAGAGAGAGACAGAGAGAGACAGAGACAGAGACAGAGAGAGAGAAAAGAAGAGGATTTAGAGAGAAGAGGGAAATTAAGTCAGATCACTCCACATCCTGTTCCAAAATGGACCAACACTCCAACACCCAGTAGAAAGTGCAGAACGTATTTCCTGTTTAATAAAAGCTGTATGGTGGATTAGAAGGTCACCTTGAAGAAAGGACCGATGCTCTGACAGGGGCCGCACCACGTGGCTGTGAAGTCCACGACCACCAGCTTATCTCCTGCCTCCTCCAGGGCCTTGTCAAAGCCCTCCTGGTACACACACACGCGCACGCGCGCACACACACACACACACACACAGACACAGACACAGACACAGACACACAGACACATACACATACACATACACACACACACACACACACACACAGACACAGACACAGACACAGACACAGACACAGACACAGACACACACACACACAGACACACACACACACACACACACACACACACACACACACACACACACACACACACACACAGACACATACACACACACACACACACACACACCATGTCAAAAATACACCATCACTACTATTGTACTTCAATACCTTTATTGCCAACAGATCTCTGAAAGTGTGTCGGAGTGTGTTTGTGTAATCACTGTTATAGTGGGTCTACTGGTTCTGTTATAGTGTGTCTACTGGTTCTGTTATAGTGGGTCTACTGGTTCTGTTATAGTGGGTCTACTGGTTCTGTTATAGTGGGTCTACTGGGTCTGTTATAGTGGGTCTACTGGTTCTGTTATAGTGGGTCTACTGGTTCTGTTATAGCGGGTCTACTGGTTCTGTTATAGCGGGTCTACTGGTTCTGTTATAGAGGGTCTACTGGTTCTGTTATAGTGGGTATACTGGTTCTGTTATAGCGGGTCTGTTATAGTGGGTCTACTGGTTCTGTTATAGTGGGTCTACTGGTTCTGTTATAGCGGGTCTGTTATAGCGGGTCTACTGGTTCTGTTATAGCGGGTCTACTGGTTCTGTTATAGCGGGTCTACTGGTTCTGTTATAGTGGGTCTACTGGGTCTGTTATAGTGGGTCTACTGGTTCTGTTATAGCGGGTCTACTGGTTCTGTTATAGTGGGTCTACTGGTTCTGTTATAGTGGGTATACTGGTTCTGTTATAGCGGGTCTGTTATAGTGGGTCTACTGGTTCTGTTATAGTGGGTCTACTGGTTCTGTTATAGCGGGTCTGTTATAGCGGGTCTACTGGTTCTGTTATAGCGGGTCTACTGGTTCTGTTATAGCGGGTCTACTGGTTCTGTTATAGTGGGTCTACTGGTTCTGTTATAGTGGGTCTACTGGGTCTGTTATAGTGGGTCTACTGGTTCTGTTATAGCGGGTCTACTGGTTCTGTTATAGTGGGTCTACTGGTTCTGTTATAGTGGGTCTACTGGTTCTGTTATAGTGGGTCTACTGGTTCTGTTATAGCGGGTCTGTTATAGTGGGTCTGTTAATACGAGCATCAATCCCTTGAGGGGACAAACGAAGAGACGACCGATTAAAGACTGAAACCTCAACCAGACAGAAGACTAATGTTACAGCTCCAACACCCCCCCTGAGGTCTTCATGTTACCACGACTCTGTGATTAAAGACTAATGTTACAGCTCCAACACCCCCCCTGAGGTCTTCATGTTACCACGACTCTGTGATTAAAGACTAATGTTACAGCTCCAACACCCCCCCTGAGGTCTTCATGTTACCACGACTCTGTGATTAAAGACTAATGTTACAGCTCCAACACCCCCCCCGAGGTACATCCTTCATGTTACCACGACTCTGTGATTAAAACACAGGGGATTGAGTAGCCAGAAGTCAAACTAGCCCGTTTCATTGGAAAATGGGTATATTGCTAATATTTTGTGGTAGTCAGACTCAACAAGGGAAGATTCTGCAAATGGAAAAAGATTAAAATGGGAAAAAAGTAATGTCTCTGGTTATTATGCCTTACCTTTACCCAGGTAGAGGAGGCTCATCACTGGGTTCCCAATATCTATGCCCACAGATTTCTTTTTTTATTTTATTTAAACCTTTATTTAAACTAGTTAAGAACAAATTCTTATTTACGATGACGGCCTACCCCCCCAGGGCCAAACCCGGGCCAAACCCGGACCGACGCTGGGCTAATTGCTCGCCACCCTATGGGGGACTCCCAATCGCAGCCGTGATGCGATGCAGCCTGGATGTGTGATATTAAAGAACCATGTGAAGGGAGGCAGAGAGACGGGAAACCAACAGGTTGATCGGTACGAAAGAAGGTCACGAGGAGGTGAAAAGCCTATCAGAGATGCTGGAGGAAGTGAAAAGCCTATCAGTGATGCTGGAGGAAGTGAAAAGCCTATCAGAGATGCTGGAGGAAGTGAAAAGCCTATCAGTGATGCTGGAGGAAGTGAAAAGCCTGTCAGTGATGCTGGAGGAAGTGAAAAGCCTATCAGAGATGCTGGAGGAAGTGAAAAGCCTATCAGTGATGCTGGAGGAAGTGAAAAGCCTATCAGTGATGCTGGAGGAAGTGAAAAGCCTATCAGTGATGCTGGAGGAAGTGAAAAGCCTATCAGAGATGCTGGAGGAAGTGAAAAGCCTATCAGTGATGCTGGAGGAAGTGAAAAGCCTATCAGTGATGCTGGAGGAAGTGAAAAGCCTATCAGTGATGCTGGAGGAAGTGAAAAGCCTGTCAGTGATGCTGGAGCAATAGAAAAGCCTATCAGTGATGCTGGAGGAAGTGAAAAGCCTATCAGTGATGCTGGAGGAAGTGAAAAGCCTGTCAGTGATGCTGGAGGAAGTGAAAAGCCTGTCAGTGATGCTGGAGGAAGTGAAAAGCCTGTCAGTGATGCTGGAGGAAGTGAAAAGCCTATCAGTGATGCTGGAGGAAGTGAAAAGCCTGTCAGTGATGCTGGAGCAATAGAAAAGCCTATCAGTGATGCTGGAGGAAGTGAAAAGCCTATCAGTGATGCTGGAGGAAGTGAAAAGCCTGTCAGTGATGCTGGAGGAAGTGAAAAGCCTGTCAGTGATGCTGGAGGAAGTGAAAAGCCTATCAGTGATGCTGGAGGAAGTGAAAAGCCTATCAGTGATGCTGGAGGAAGTGAAAAGCCTATCAGTGATGCTGAGGTTTCGGCCTCAACAGAAAGGATTCATTAGCTTCAATGTCAAGAGAATTTGTCCCATAAAGCACTGCAGCGTTTTAAAATGCCAAAGAACGGGGCATGTAGCTGCTCAGTGGAAAGGAAATGGAAAGACATTCCGAGGATGGAGGAGCACATGATTACGGTGAATGAGGAAGTAATGGGAAGGTTAAGTGCTGTAATTGTGGGGGAGAACACAATGCAGTATTTGGTGGATGCCAGGTACAGAGAGAGGCTCAGAGAGGCTCATAGACGATAAGAGAGGCCCAGAGAGGCTCAGAGAGGATAAGAGAGGATATAGAGGCCCAGAGAGGCCCAGAGAGGATAGAGAGGCTCAGAGAGGATATAGAGGCCCAGAGAGGATAGAGAGGCCCAGAGAGGATAGAGAGGCCCAGAGAGGATAGAGAGGCCCAGAGGCTCAGAGAGGATAGAGAGGCTCAGAGAGAATATAGAGGCCCAGAGAGGATAGAGAGGCCCAGAGAGGATAGAGAGGCCCAGAGGCTCAGAGAGGATAGAGAGGCTCAGAGAGGATAGAGAGGCCCAGAGAGGCTAGAGAGGCTCAGAGAGGCCCAGAGAGGCTCAGAGAGGATAGAGAGGCTCAGAGAGGCTATGAAAGACTCAGAGAGGATAGAGAGGCTCAGAGAGGCTATGAAAGACTCAGAGAGGATAGAGAGGCTCAGAGAGGCTATGAAAGACTCAGAGAGGATAGAGAGGCTCAGAGAGGCTATGAAAGACTCAGAGAGGATAGAGAGGATAGAGAGGACCAGAGAGGATAGAGAGGATCAGAGAGGACAGAGGATAGAGAGGCTCAGAGAGGATAAGAGAGGCTCAGAGAGGCTCAGAGATATAGAATCAGTCATGATGAACAGAATTAGTCAGACCATGAGCGATATAGAATCACGAACAACAGTGGCACAGCGGCCTAAAGCACTGCATCTCAGTGCTAGAGGCATCACTACAGACCCTGGTTCGATTCCAGGCTGTATCACAGCGGTCTAAAGCACTGCATCTCAGTGCTAGAGGCATCACTACAGACCCTGGTTCGATTCCAGGCTGTATCACAGCGGTCTAAAGCACTGCATCTCAGTGCTAGAGGCATCACTACAGACCCTGGTTCGATTCCAGGCTGTATCACAGCGGTCTAAAGCACTGCATCTCAGTGCTAGAGGCGTCACTACAGGCCCTGGTTCGATTCCAGGCCGTATCGCAACCCGGCCGTGATTGGGAGTCCCATAGGGCGGCGCACGATTGGCCGAGCGTCGTCCGGGTTAGGGTTTGTCCGGGTTAGGCCGTCATTGTAAATAAGAAATGTGTTCTTAACTGACTTGCCTAGTTAAATAAAGGTTAAATGAAAAAAATACCAATGAAAGTCACACCATGAGTGACATCACACCCCAACACAGTAGGTAGTGGCACGCACCTCCATGATACCATAGAAGAACAAGAAGCAGCCATTTCCTGTTTAATGGTACTACAGTCTTGCACCAAGGATCAGGATAAACATGAGTCTGACAGTTGGAGTGACATTTTGGGGGGGTGGGGGACCCTTGCCTTTTGGCTGATCCATTTGAGGTTTCAGGGTGGGTGGAAACAGTGTTGGGTGGAATCAGTGAGGGTAACCAGAAGTGGTCTTGTGTTAATAGTTTGTGTTTCTGCTGGTCAGAGAGAGCAGACGCTCCACGTTAAACAAATGGGGGCAATGAGATGTGAATTATTTTGCTCTCAAGAAAAGAGCTCCGTTGAATGGAGTGTTTACTGGGATAGCAGTAAATGCAAAAGGTGACCGACTGAAGGGGAAGATTCCCCGGTGTTTGTGATGCTCGTCGTTTGGTGCGACGCAGACAGGGTGGCGAGACTCAGACAGGGTGGCGAGACTCAGACAGGGCGGCGAGACTCAGACAGGGCGGAGAGACTCAGACAGGGCGGCGAGACTCAGACAGGGTGGCGAGACTCATACAGGGCGGCGAGACTCAGACAGGGCGGCGAGACTCAGACAGGGCGGCGAGACTCAGACAGGGCGGCGAGACTCAGACAGGGCGGCGAGACTCAGACAGGGCGGCGAGACTCAGACAGGGCGGCGAGACTCAGACAGGGCGGCGAGACTCAGACAGGGCGGCGAGACTCAGACAGGGCGGCGAGACTCAGACAGGGCGGCGAGACTCAGACAGGGCGGCGAGAGACTCAGACAGGGCGGCGAGACTCAGACAGGGCGGCGAGACTCAGACAGGGCGGCGAGACTCAGACAGGGCGGCGAGACTCAGACAGGGCGGCGAGACTCAGACAGGGCGGCGGCGAGACTCAGACAGGGCGGCGAGACTCAGACAGGGCGGCGAGACTCAGACAGGGCGGCGAGACTCAGACAGGGCGGCGAGACTCAGACAGGGCGGCGAGACTCAGACAGGGCGGCGAGACTCAGACACAGGGTGGCGAGACTCAGACAGGGCGGCGAGACTCAGACAGGGCGGAGAGACTCAGACAGGGCGGCGAGACTCAGACAGGGCGGCGAGACTCAGACAGGGCGGCGAGACTCAGACAGGGGCGGCGAGACTCAGACAGGGCGGCGAGACTCAGACAGGGCGGCGAGACTCAGACAGCGCGTACCAGCTTTTGTGTACCAGCTTTTGTGCCCAATACATTACGTTGTTACAGGTGTCAAGCTTATGGGCAGGTGGCAGCAGTGTGTAAGAGGGAGGTTCCTAGGTGTGAGAAGTGTACAGAAGACGATGAGACAAAATAATGTTTAGCATTGGGGAAAGTAGTGGAATGTGTTAACTGTAGAGGTGCCCATGGAGCTGGGGATCAGAAATGTCCCGTTTGAGAGAGAGGCAAGTTGAGGTTTCCAGGGTTAGAGTAGAGTAGAGTAGATGGTAGGGTATTTAAACAGTGCAGTAGGGTGGTGGGGTTTAGTGTAGGGTTAGATGGTAGGGTATTTAAATAGTGGAGTAGGGTTAGATGGTAGGGTATATAAATAGTGCAGTAGTGTGGTAGGGTTTAGTGTAGGGTTAGATGGTAGGGTATATAAATAGTGCAGTAGGGTTAGATGGTAGGGTATATAAATAGTGGAGTAGGGTTAGATGGGTACTCGGGTATATAAATAGTCGCAGTAGGGTTAGATGGTTAGGTATATATAAATAGTGCAGTAGGGTTAGATGGTAGGGTATATAAATAGTGGAGTAGGGTTAGATGGTAGGGTATATAAATAGTGGAGTAGGGTTAGATGGTAGGGTATATAAATAGTGGAGTAGGGTTAGATGGTAGGGGTATATAAATAGTGGGTAGGTTAGATGGTAGGGTATATAAATAGTGCAGTAGGGTGGTGGGGTTTAGTGTAGGGTTAGATGGTAGGGTATATAAATAGTGGAGTAGGGTTAGATGGTAGGGTATATAAATAGTGCAGTAGGGTGGTGGGGTTTAGTGTAGGGTTAGATGGTAGGGTATATAAATAGTGGAGTAGGGTTAGATGGTAGGGTATATAAATAGTGCAGTAGGGTGGTGGGGTTTAGTGTAGGGTTAGATGGTAGGGTATATAAATAGTGGAGTAGGGTTAGATGGTAGGGTATATAAATAGTGCAGTAGGGTTAGATGGTAGGGTATATAAATAGTGGAGTAGGGTTAGATGGTAGGGTATATAAAAGTGCAGTAAGGGTTAGATGGTAGGGTATATAAATAGTGCAGTAGGGTTAGATGGTAGGGTATATAAATAGTGCAGTAGTGGTTAGATGGGTAGGGTATATAAATAGTGCAGTAGGGTGGTAGGGTTTAGTGTAGGGTTAGATGGTAGGGTATATAAATAGTGGAGTAGGGTTAGATGGTAGGTATATAATAGTGGTGTAGGGTTAGATGGTAGGGTATATAAATAGTGCAGTAGGGTTAGATGGTAGGGTATATAAATAGTGGAGTAGGGTTAGATGGTAGGGTATATAAATAGTGGAGTAGGGTTAGATGGTAGGGTATATAAATAGTGCAGTAGGGTGGTAGGGTATATAAATAGTGGAGTAGGGTTAGATGGTAGGGTATATAAATAGTGGAGTAGGGTTAGATGGTAGGGTATATAAATAGTGGCAGTAGGGTTAGATGGTAGGGTATATAAATAGTGCAGTAGGGTTAGATGGTAGGGTATATAAATAGTGGAGTAGGGTTAGATGGTAGGGTATATAAATAGTGCAGTAGGGTTAGATGGTAGGGTATATAAATAGTGGTGTAGGGTTAGATGGTAGGGTATATAAATAGTGCAGTAGGGTTAGATGGTAGGGTATATAAATAGTGGAGTAGGGTTAGATGGTAGGGTATATAAATAGTGGAGTAGGGTTAGATGGTAGGGTATATAAATAGTGCAGTAGGGTGGTAGGGTTTAGTGTAGGGTTAGATGGTAGGGTATATAAATAGTGCAGTAGGGTGGTAGGGTTTAGTGTAGGGTTAGATGGTAGGGTATATAAATAGTGGAGTAGGGTGGTGGGGTTTAGTGTAGGGTTAGATGGTAGGGTATATAAATAGTGGAGTAGGGTTAGATGGTAGGGTATATAAATAGTGGAGTAGGGTTAGATGGTAGGGTATATAAATAGTGGAGTAGGGTTAGATGGTAGGGTATATAAATAGTGCAGTAGGGTTAGATGGTAGGGTATATAAATAGTGGAGTAGGGTGGTGGGGTTTAGTGTAGGGTTAGATGGTAGGGTATATAAATAGTGGAGTAGGGTTAGATGGTAGGGTATATAAATAGTGGAGTAGGGTTAGATGGTAGGGTATATAAATAGTGGAGTAGGGTTAGATGGTAGGGTATATAAATAGTGCAGTAGGGTTAGATGGTAGGGTATATAAATAGTGCAGTAGGGTTAGATGGTAGGGTATATAAATAGTGGAGTAGGGTTAGATGGTAGGGTATATAAATAGTGCAGTAGGGTTAGATGGTAGGGTATATAAATAGTGCAGTAGGGTTAGATGGTAGGGTATATAAATAGTGCAGTAGGGTGGTGGGGTTTAGTGTAGGGTTAGATGGTAGGGTATATAAATAGTGGGTTAGATGGTAGGGTATATAAATAGTGCAGTAGGGTGGTGGGGTTTAGTGTAGGGTTAGATGGTAGGGTATATAAATAGTTGAGTAGGGTTAGATGGTAGGGTATATAAATAGTGGAGTAGGGTTAGATGGTAGGGTATATAAATAGTGCAGTAGGGTTAGATGGTAGGGTATATAAATAGTGGAGTAGGGTTAGATGGTAGGGTATATAAATAGTGGAGTAGGGTTAGATGGTAGGGTATATAATAGTGGAGTAGGGTTAGATGGTAGGGTATATAAATAGTGCAGTAGGGTTAGATGGTAGGGTATATAAATAGTGGAGTAGGGTTTAGATGGTAAGGGTATATAAATAGTGCAGTAGGGTTAGATGGTAGGGTATATAAATAGTGCAGTAGGGTTAGATGGTAGGGTATATAAATAGTGCAGTAGGGTTAGATGGTAGGGTATATAAATAGTGCAGTAGGGTTAGATGGTAGGGTATATAAATAGTGCAGTAGTGTGGTAGGGTTTAGTGTAGGGTTAGATGGTAGGGTATATAAATAGTGCAGTAGGGTTAGATGGTAGGGTATATAAATAGTGCAGTAGGGTTAGATGGTAGGGTATATAAATAGTGCAGTAGTGTGGTAGGGTTTAGTGTAGGGTTAGATGGTAGGGTATATAAATAGTGGAGTAGGGTTAGATGGTAGGGTATATAAATAGTGCAGTAGGGTTAGATGGTAGGGTATATAAATAGTGCAGTAGTGTGGTAGGGTTTAGTGTAGGGTTAGATGGTAGGGTATTTAAGCACATTATAAGGGAGGTTATTCACCAGTCTAGCAGGTGGCGGTAACGCAACATTTATTGGGAACCAACCAACGACCTTAAACCGTCATGGAAGAAGAAGAACGGCGGTACCGAGTACCGAATGAATGAGCCTGCGGGCAGACCGACAGACGGGGATAAATGTCGGATAAATCTTTACTTTAGTTCTGTCTTTTAACGACAGGGTTAGCTAACTAAAATACTCATCCTTGACACATGATTGTTGATCTGTGGTGTCCACACTATGAGCCACGTGTTACGGGACGTATAGCACGAACCAAGCACATGGTAGAAACACATCAAACACATGGTTAGCATGTTAGCTAACGTTATCTGCCTAATGTACAGACTGACAAGATGGAGCGATGTTCCCTTAACTTTTCAACTAGCTAGCTGGTTTTACCTAAGCACTGCCCGACAAAAACGACAAAATGTAGCTAAACCGGCTAGCTAGCATGTTAACTAGCACTGGCTCAAAGTCTGACTTACTGTTTAATGCAACTAAAAATAAAAAACCTTTGCTAAATCACACCAACCATTCATTGTATATAAGTAGCAGTTGTTGCCTCAACGTTTTAAACCATTTTGTAACCTCAGGGCCTGTAATATCTAGACTAGGTAGGGCTGAAAGTACAGTGAAACACCCGGTGAATTACTCTGCGGTTATTCCCGTTAAAGGCCGGGGCCCGTTACCAGAAAAACGGAGAAAGACGAGTCGTTATGAATATCTCATAACAGCATGTCCTTCTAGTAACTGTTCTTATACAAATAAAAAACACACTAAAATGTGTTAGCTGTATTAAATAATTATCGTGTTTTAATAGTATCGTTTTGAGTTGTGTTGAATTAAAATGGTGAGACGTCAACATGGCGAATATGGTTTGGGTGAACCCACCGCCCTCACTAGACCACTGCTACCCAGTTATCTCAATTCACAAAAATGCACATTTTTCATTCAAATGTAATGTGTGCATCTGTTCAAGTCGCTAAGTAAAGTAACTAGCGAACGGTAGCTAGTTTTATTTATTGAAACACTAAAAACATGGTAAAGCGGGAGGTTTGCAACAACGTGCCTGTCCGTCCTGACCCATTTCCAGCAGGTCTGGTTGTCGCCTAATCTAACTATATCTACAGTAAACTGGTTAGTAATGATAAAGATATAGGAACGGCATCTCACCTTATCTTCTATTATGATGATCATGTTGATAGATAGAGACAGTCCTGACTGCTGCTGGATTTCCTCCCTGGTTGGCTGTTTCGAGCAGCGACACTGTGGACAAGACTAAAGCTCTGCGCTGAACGGGACAAGTCCGTTATACAGGGGAGGGTTATGGAAATGTTATTTCACAATAATCCTGCCCCTCTCTCTCTCTCTCTCTCTCTCTCTCTCTCTCTCTACGTTATTTAGTTCAGCCCGTTATACAGGGGAGGGTTATGGAAATGTTATTTCACAATAATCCTGCCCCTCTCTCTCTCTCTCTCCCTCTCTCTCTCTCTACACTAGTTAGTTCAGCCCGTTCATGGTGTGTGTCGACAACAGACTGTTGTGTATTGATTCTCGACAAGCTCTTGTCTCTCAGTTATATTAACCTACTGTTGCATAGCAGTCCTACGACCGTAAGGTTACACCTGCACTTCAGACACACGCTGTAATGTGAGGAGTAAGTTAGTCAAGTAAACCCCCTGGACAGGACGCTAGTCCATTCTAGTACTAATATAATATACAATAATAATATTATTATTATAATATAATATATGTAACTAATAAACTGACAGCCCCATGTAGTGTTCCATTCTGGTTCATCAATACAGTGGTATACTGACAGCATCATGTAGTGCTCCATTCTGGTTCATCAAGACAGTGGTATACTGACAGCATCATGTAGTGTTCCATTCTGGTTCATCAAGACAGTGGTATACTGACAGCATCATGTAGTGTTCCATTCTGGTTCATCAAGACAGTGGTATACTGACAGCATCATGTAGTGTTCCATTCTGGTTCATCAAGACAGTGGTATACTGACAGCATCATGTAGTGTTCCATTCTGGTTCATCAAGACAGTGGTATACTGACAGCATCATGTAGTGTTCCATTCTGGTTCATCAAGACAGTGGTATACTGACAGCATCATGTAGTGTTCCATTCTGGTTCATCAAGACAGTGGTATACTGACAGCATCATGTAGTGTTCCATTCTGGTTCATCAAGACAGTGGTATACTGACAGCATCATGTAGTGTTCCATTCTGGTTCATCAAGACAGTGGTATACTGACAGCATCATGTAGTGTTCCATTCTGGTTCATCAAGACAGTGGTATACTGACAGCATCATGTAGTGTTCCATTCTGGTTCATCAAGACAGTGGTATACTGACAGCATCATGTAGTGTTCCATTCTGGTTCATCAAGACAGTGGTATACTGACAGCATCATGTAGTGTTCCATTCTGGTTCATCAATACAGTGGTATACTGACAGCATCATGTAGTGTTGCATTCTGGTTCATCAAGACAGTGGTATACTGACAGCCCCATGTAGTGTTCCATTCTGGTTCATCAAGACAGTGGTATACTGACAGCATCATGTAGTGTAGTGTTCCATTCTGGTTCATCAAGACAGTGGTATACTGACAGCATCATGTAGTGTTCCATTCTGGTTCATCAAGACAGTGGTATACTGACAGCATCATGTAGTGTTCCATTCTGGTTCATCAAGACAGTGGTATACTGACAGCATCATGTAGTGTTCCATTCTGGTTCATCAAGACAGTGGTATACTGACAGCATCATGTAGTGTTCCATTCTGGTTCATCAAGACAGTGGTATACTGACAGCATCATGTAGTGTTCCATTCTGGTTCATCAAGACAGTGGTAAACTGACAGCATCATGTAGTGTTCCATTCTGGTTCATCAAGACAGTGGTATACTGACAGCATCATGTAGTGTTCCATTCTGGTTCATCAAGACAGTGGTATACTGACAGCATCATGTAGTGTTCCATTCTGGTTCATCAAGACAGTGGTATACTGACAGCATCATGTAGTGTTCCATTCTGGTTCATCAAGACAGTGGTATACTGACAGCATCATGTAGTGTTCCATTCTAGACAGGTGCTCCTTTGATGCTACTGGAGCTCAAGCTGTCACACACACACACACACACACAACACAACACACACACACACTGATCTACGTTCAGTTTTGCATTGTAATGAAGGATATATGTGTTGTATAACTGATCCTAGACCTGGTATTAGGAGCCTGTAATGAAGGATATATGTGTTGTATAACTGATCCTAGACCTGGTATTAGGAGCCTGTAATGAAGGATATATGTGTTGTATAACTGATCCTAGACCTGGTATTAGGAGCCTGTAATGAAGGATATATGTGTTGTATAACTGATCCTAGACCTGGTATTAGGAGCCTGTAATGAAGGATACACCCTAAATCCTCTCATCTCCTGTTGACCGCATCCTGATTGGTCCACACATCAAGGGGCGGTTGGGCTGTGTTACCATAGAGACGAGGGGGAGGTGTCAGAACAACCAAATGTGATTCTAATCAGAGATGCTGTGAAATGATTATCAAAGAGTGTTTAATTAATGCAACATCGCCTGAATGAACAACATGAAAGGAGAATCCCTATAAACAAGCATTGCACGCACACACACACACACGCACGCACGCACGCACACACGCACGCACGCACACACACACACACACACACACACATCTGAAGGGAGAGGATATGGGGTCCTTCATGTACAACACCAAAACATTCAAGCAAAGGAGCACCTTATTGAACAGAGTTTAAACACTGAGGACGGGGACACCTTATTGAACAGAGTTTAAACACTGAGGACGGGGACACCTTATTGAATAGAGTTTAAACACTGAGGACGGGGACACCTTATTGAATAGAGTTTAAACACTGAGGACGGGGACACCTTATTGAATAGAGTTTAAACACTGAGGACGGGGACACCTTATTGAATAGAGTTTAAACACTGAGGACGGGGACACCTTATTGAATAGAGTTTAAACACTGAGGACGGGGACACCTTATTGAACAGAGTTTAAACACTGAGGACGGGGACACCTTATTGAACAGAGTTTAAACACTGAGGACCGGGACACCTTATTGAACAGAGTTTAAAGGACGGGGACACCTTATTGAATAGAGTTTAAAGGACGGGGACACCTTATTGAATAGAGTTTAAAGGACGGGGACACCTTATTGAATAGAGTTTAAAGGACGGGGACACCTTATTGAATAGAGTTTAAAGGACGGGGACACCTTATTGAATAGAGTTTAAAGGACGGGGACACCTTATTGAATAGAGTTTAAAGGACGGGGACACCTTATTGAATAGGACAGGACACTTTATTACTACAATGTTACAGGCAACACTATCAATATAATAATAATATATATAATTTAGTTTCCCCATACTGACAACACTATCAATATAATAATAATATATATAATTTAGTTTCCCCATACAGACAACACTATCAATATAATAATAATATATATAATTTAGTTTCCCATACTGACAACACTATCAATATAATAATAATATATATAATTTAGTTTCCCCATACAGACAACACTATCAATATAATAATAATATGTCATTTAGTTTCCCCATACAGACAACACTATCAATATAATATGAATATATGTCATTTAGCATAACTTACAGTCATGTGTTCATACATTTAACATACAGGTGGTCCCGGGAATCAACCCACTATCCTGGCCTTGCGAGCTCTATGCTCTACCAGCTGAGCTACAGAGGACCACAGTCAGAAATGTTTCACTACACTGTTGAAGACAACAGTGTAGGATAAAGTAATCCTGGGATAGGATAAAGTAATCCTTCTAACCCCCCCCCCTTTAAAGGATTAGATGCATATTGTAAAGTGTTTGTTCTACTGGATATTATAGGTGAATGCACCAATTTGTAAGTCGCTCTGGATAAGAGCGTCTGCTAAATGACTTAAATTGTAAAATGTACAGAAACAGAATCTTATTGTATCTCTGTGGTGAAGATGTCTGTGATTTGGCCAGTCACCACTCACATACTTGGTGGTGTGCATGTCTGTGTGTGTGTGTGTTCTGTGTGTGTGCGTGTGTGTGTGTTTGCCTGCGCTTGAATGGATGTGAGAGGCAGGTGTCTATGTTTAATGGAGGGTGAGAGGCAGGTGTCTATGTTAATGGAGGTGAGAGGCAGGTGTCTATGTTAATGTTTCTCATATCTCCTTCATTCCACTCTGACCATTCAACTGTCTCGTGAATAAATAAAAGAAACAGAGAGAAACAGAAAGAGAGAGGGATTGATGAGAGCGAGGGGTGAGGAGGTTAGGAGAGAGAGAGAGAGAGGAGAGGAGGTTAGGAGAGAGAGAGAGAGGCAGAGAGAGAGAGGAGGTTAGGAGAGAGGGAGGCAGAGAGAGAGAGGAGGTTAGGAGAGAGAGAGGCAGAGAGAGAGAGGAAAGTTAGGAGAGAGAGAGAGAGAGAGAGGCAGAGAGAGAGAGAGAGAGGAGGTTAGGAGGAGAAAGAGAGAGAAGGTTCGGAGAGAAGGGAGGAATTGAAGAGAAAAAGAGACATAGAGAGGAGACAAAAAATAAGGAGAAGAGAGAATTCTAACCAGGGTAGAAAAGAGATATTAATACCCCACCTGTGTGTGTGTGTCTGTCTGTCTGTGTGTTGTGTGTGTGTGTGTGTGTGTGTGTGTGTGGGTGTGTGTGTGTGTGTGTGTGTGTGTGTGTGTGTGTGTGTGTGTGTGTGTGTGTGTGTGGTGTGTGTGTGTGAAGCCAGGCTCCCCCCCCCCAATTTTATTTATTTATATATATATAAATAATGTATCTTTAGTGTCTCTGCGTTTCTGAATTTTCCTTCAATTGGCAAGAAGCTGAACGTATCTCACCGAAGAAAGAATCAGAGTGAGCGAAACAGCGCCCCTCTGTCCCTCTATGTGTAGACCATGTATCTGATGCTGTGTGGTCCAAAAGAGTATGACATTGTTGCCGACCTGTAGCGTTTGAAGCCAGCGAGTATTTTGCCTCCGTTTATATTTTTTTTACTTAATTCTCCGTAATGGCTAATGATTATAACTTCGATTCCGATCCAACCATTAATTCATACATTGTTTTGCCCCTGGCCTGAGAGGATAGAAGTTCAATATGTAGCTAGATGTAGAAGGCTAATGTTAACTAGCTAATGTTGCCCATGAATGGAAGTTAGGCTAGCGAGCATTTTAGCCATGTAGCCTAGGACAACAAACAAGAAAACTTTGTACTTCATGACCTTCACTTCAGCAGATGAATTCATGAACTTCTTAGACAAAAAAGATCACGATCATTGGAAAGTGAATTACGGACTCCTCTTTGAATCTGTGTATTTCTCCAAAACTCAGTTGTCCCGAGTATGCACATCACTGCCAGGACCTCGGATCAAGGGAGACACTCAAGTTTTTTAAAATCCTGTATCTCTGTGAAAATAATCATGGCCTCTAAACCTTTCCAGCTGCATACTGGACCCTATTCCAACTAAACTAGTGAAAGAGCTGCTTCCTGTGCTCAGCCCTCCTATGTTGAACATAATAAACGGCTCTCTATCCACTGGATGTGTACCAAGCTCACTAAAAGTGGCAGTAATAAAGCCTCTCTTGAAAAAGCCAAAACTTGACCCAGAGAAAAAATAAAAAATAAACAAGTTTGGTTTATATCGAATCTTCCATTCCTCTCAGCATTTTAGGAAAAAGCTGTTGCGCAGCAACTCACTGCCTTCCCGAAGACAAATCATGTATACAAAACGCTCCAGTCTGGTTTTAGACCCCATCATAGCACTGAGACTGCACTTGTGAAGGTGGTAAATTACCTTTTAATGGCGTCAGACCGAGGCTCTGCATCTGTCCTTGTGCTCCTAGTGCAGCTTTTGATACCATCGATCACCACATTCTTTTGGAGAGATTGGAAACGCAAATTGGTCTACACGGACAAGTTCTGACCTGGTTTAGATCTTATCTATCAAGAAGGTATCAGTTTGTCTCTGTGGATGGTTTGTCCTCGGCGTTACTCTGCACCCTGATCCTCTCTTTTGACGAACATATCAAGAATATGTCAAGGGCAGCTTTTTCCATCTTTGTAACATTGCAAAAATCTGAAAAGTTCTGTCCAAAAATGACGCAGAAAAATGTATCCATGCTTTTGTCACTTCTAGATTAGACTACCGCAATGCTCTACTCTCCGGCTACCCGTATAAAACACTAAATCAACTTCAGTTAGTGCTAAATACGGCTGCTAGAATCCTGACTAGAACCAACAAAATGTAATCATATTACTCCAGTGCTAGCCTCTCTACACTGGCTTCCTGTTAAGGCAAGCGCTGATTTCAAGGTTTTACTGCTAACCTACAAAGCATCACATGGGCTTGCTCCTACCTATCGCTCTGATTTGGTCCTGCCGTACATACCTACACGTACGCTACGGTCACAAGACGCAGGCCTCCTTACTGTCCCTAGAATTTCTAAGCAAACAGCTGGAGGCAGGGCTTTCTCCTATAGAGCTCCATTTTTATAGAATGGTCTGTCTATTCATGTGAGAGACACGGTCTCGACCTTTAAGTCTTTATTGAAGACTCATCTCTTCAGCAGTCCTATGATTGCGTATAGTCTGGCCCAGGGGTGTAAAGGTGAACAGAAAGACACTGGAGCGACGAAACGCCCTTGCTGTCTCTGCCTGGCCGGTTCTCTCCTCCCACTGGGATTCTCTTTCATGCCGTCCGTGCGTTAACTCGTGCCAGGCTTTTTTTTCACTAAAACTCGACTTGAATGGGTTGAGTCACTGATGTGCTCTTCCTGTCTGGTCTTGTGCTCTTCCTGTCTGGTCTTGCGCCCCCCCTCGGGCTTGCGTCCCCCTCGGGCTTGCGTCCCCCTCGGCTTGCGCCCCCCCTCGGGCTTGTGCGGTGGAAGAGACCTGTCTGTCTCGACCTCTGAATGCTCGGCTATGAAAAGCTTGTCATTATGGGGTAATATTGTGTAGATTTGATGAAGGAAAAAAATAACAATTGAAATCCATTTTAGAATAACGCTGTAATGTAAAAAAAATGCACTGTATATCAACTGTGTCAAGGGATATGAACTAACAGGTTATAGAAAAAACAACGCAATTATCACAATAGATAGGTTGTTATATGTCTTTTTTCTGGCTTGGCTTCCCCATGATTTACCCACACCACGGATGCAGATTGGTGTCTAGCTGTAGGCTAGTTGTCTAGTGATATTGGTGTCTAGTGATATTGGTGTTCTAGTGATATTGGTGTCTAGTGATATTGGTGTCTAGTGATATTGGTGTTTAGCTGTAGGCTAGTTGTCTAGTGATATTGGTGTTTAGCTGTAGGCTAGTTGTCTAGTGATATTGGTGTCTAGTGATATTGGTGTCTAGTGATATTGGTGTCTAGCTGTAGACTCGTTTTCTAGTGATATTGGTGTCTAGTGATATTGTTGTCTAGTGATATTGTTGTCTAGTGATATTGGTGCCTAGTGATATTGGTGTCTAGCTGTAGGCTAGTTGTCTAGTGATATTGGTGTCTAGTGATATTGGTGCTTAGCTGTAGACTAGTTGTCTAGTGATATTGGTGTCTAGTGGTATTGGTGTCTAGCTGTAGACTAATTGTCTAGTGATATTGGTGTCTAGTGATATTGGTGTCGAGCTGCAGGCTAGTTGTCTAGTGATATTGGTGTCTAGTGATATTGGTGTCTAGTGATATTGGTGTCTAGCTGCAGGCTAGTTGTCTAGTGATATTGGTGTCTAGTGAGATTGGTGTCTAGTGATATTGGTGTCCTAGCTGCAGGCTAGTTGTCTAGTAATATTGGTGTCTAGTGATACTGGTGTCTAGCTGTAGGCTAGTTGTCTAGTGATATTGGTGTCTAGCTGCAGGCTAGTTGTCTAGTGATATTAGTGTCTAGTGATATTGGTGTCTAGCTGTAGACTAGTTGTCTAGTGATATTGGTGTCTAGTGATATTGGTGTTTAGCTGTAGGCTAGTTGTCTAGTGATATTGGTGTCTAGTGATATTGGTGTCTAGTGATATTGGGTGTCTAGCTGTAGGCTAGTTGTCTAGTGATATTGTTGTCTAGTGATATTGGTGTCTAGGATATTGGTGTCTAGCGTAGGCTAGTTGTCTATGATATTGGTGTCTATTGATATTGGTGTCTAGTGATATTGGTGTCTAGCTGTAGACTGGTTGTCTAGTGATATTGGAGTCTAGTGATATTGGTGTCTAGTGATATTGGTGTCTAGTGATATTGGTGCCTAGTGTATTGGTGTATAGCTGAGGCTAGTGTCTAGTGATATTGTTGTCTAGTGATATTGGTGTCTAGTGATATTGGTGTTCTAGCTGTAGGCTAGTTGTCTAGTGATATTGGTGTCTAGTGATATTGGTGTCTAGTGATATTGGTGTTTAGTGATATGGTGTTTAGCTGCAGGCTAGTTGTCTAGTGACATTGGTGTCTAGTGATATTGTGTCTAGCTGCAGGCTAGTTGTCTAGTGATATTGGTGTCTAGTGATATTGGTGTCTAGTGATATTGGTGTCTAGTGATATTGGTGTTAGCTGTAGGCTAGTGTCTAGTGATATTGATGTCTAGCTGTAGACTAGTTGTCTAGTGATATGTGGTTGTCTAGTGAATTGGTGTCTAGTGATATTGGTGTCTAGCTGCAGGCTAGTTGTCTAGTGATATTGGTGTCTAGTGATATTGGTGTCTAGCTGCAGGCTAGTTGTCTAGTGATATGGTGTCTAGTGATGGTGTCTAGTATAGACTAGTTGTCTAGTGATATTGGTGTCTAGTGATATTGGTGTCTAGCTGTAGACTAGTTGTCTAGTGATATTGGTGTCTAGTGATATTGGTGTCTAGCTGTAGGCTAGTTGTCTAGTGATATTGGTGTCTAGCTGTAGACTAGTTGTCTAGTGATATTGGTGTCTAGTGATATTGGTGGTCTAGCTGCAGGCTAGTTGTCTATAGTGATATTGGTGGTCTAGTGATATTGGTGTCTAGTGTGATTTGGTGTCTAGCTGCAGGCTAGTTGTCTAGTAATATTGGTGTCAGTGATACTGGTGTCTAGCTGTAGGCTAGTTGTCTAGTGATATTGGTGTCTAGCTGCAGGCTAGTTGTCTAGTGATATTAGTGTCTAGTGATATTGGTGTCTAGCTGTAGACTAGTTGTCTAGTGATATTGTGTCTAGTGATATTGGTGTTTAGCTGTAGGCTAGTTGTCTAGTGATATTGGTGCCTAGTGATATTGGTGTTTAGCTGTAGGCTAGTTGTCTAGTGATATTGGTGTCTAGTGATATTGGTGTCTAGTGATATTGGTGTCTAGCTGTAGGCTAGTTGTCTAGTGATATTGGTGTCTAGTGATATTGGTGTCTAGCTGTAGGCTAGTTGTCTAGTGATATTGGTGTCTAGTGATATGGTGTCTAGTGATATTGGTGTCTAGCTGTAGACTGGTTGTCTAGTGATATTGGAGTCTAGTGATATTGGTGTCTAGTGATATTGGTGTCTAGTGATATTGGTGTCTAGTGATATTGGTGTATAGCGTAGGCTAGTTTGTCTAGTGATATTGTTGTCTAGTGATATTGGTGTCTAGTGATATTGGTGTCTAGCTGTAGGCTAGTTGTCTAGTGATTTTGGTGTCTAGTGATATGGTGTGTCTAGTGATATTGGTGTTTAGTGATATTGGTTGTTAGCTGCAGGCTAGTTGTCTAGTGACATTGGTGTCTAGTGATATTGGTGTCTAGCTGCAGGCTAGTTGTCTAGTGATATTGTGTCTAGTGATATGGTGTCCTAGTGATATTGGTGTGTCTAGTGATATTGGTGTCTAGCTGTAGGCTAGTTGTCTAGTATATTGATGTCTAGCTGTACTGTTGTTCTAGTGATATTGGTGTCTAGTGATATTGGTGTCTAGTGATATTGGTGTCTAGCTGCAGGCTAGTTGTCTAGATGATATTGGTGTCTAGTGATATTGGTGTCTAGCTGCAGGCTAGTTGTCTATGATATTGGTGTCTAGTGATATTGGTGTCTAGTTATAGACTAGTTGTCTAGTGATATTGGTGTCTAGTGATTTGGTGTCTAGCTGTAGCCTATTGTCTAGTGATATTGGGTCTAGTGATATGGTGTCTAGCTGTAGGCTAGTTGTCTAGTGATATTGGTGTCTAGCTGTAGACTAGTTGTCTAGTGATATTGGTGTCTAGTGATATTGGGTCTAGCTGTAGGCTAGTTGTCTAGTGATATTGTGTCTCGCTGCAGGCTAGTTGTCTAGTGATATTGGTGTCTAGTGATATTGGTGTTTAGTGATATTGGTGTCTAGCTGTAGACTAGTTGTCTAGTGATATTGGTGGTCTAGTGATATTGGTGTCTAGTGGTATTGGTGTCTAGCTGTAGACTAGTTGTCTAGTGATATTGGTGTCTAGTGATATGGTGTCTAGCTGCAGGCTAGTTGTCTAGTGATATTGGTGTTAGTGATATTGGTGTCTAGTGATATTGGTGTCTAGCTGCAGGCTAGTTGTCTAGTGATTGGTGTCTAGTGATATTGGTGTCTAGTGATATTGGTGTCTAGCTGCAGGCTAGTTGTCTCTAGTGATATTGGTGTCTAGTGATATTGGTGTCTAGCTGTAGGCTGTTGTCTAGTGATATTGGTGTCTAGCTGCAGGCTAGTTGTCTAGTGATATTAGGTCTAGTGATATTGGTGTCTAGCTGTACTAGTTGTCTAGTGATATTGGTGTCTAGTGATATTGGTGTCTAGCTACAGGCTAGTTGTCTAGTGATATTGGTGTCTAGTGATATTGGTGTCTAGCTGCAGGCTAGTTGTCTAGTGATATTGGTGTCTAGTGATATTGGTGTCTAGTGATATTGGTGTCTAGCTGCAGGCTAGTTGTCTAGTGATATTGGTGTCTAGTGATATTGGTGTCTAGTGATATTGGTGTCTACTGATATTGGTGTCTAGATATTGGTGTTTAGCTGTAGGCTAGTTGTCTAGTGATATTGGTGCCTAGTGATATTGGTTTAGCTGTAGGCTAGTTTGTCTAGTGATATTGGTGTCTAGTGATATTGGTGTCTAGTGATTGGTGTCTAGCTGTAGGCTAGTTGTCTAGCGATATTGGTGTCTAGTGATATTGGTGTCTAGTGATATTGGTGTCTAGTGATATTGGTGTCTAGCTGATGGCTAGTTGTCTAGTGATATTGGTGTCTAGTGATATTGGTGTCTAGTGATATTGGTGTCTAGCTGTAGACTAGTTGTCTAGTGATATTGGTGTCTAGTGATATTGGTGTCTAGTGATATTGGTGTCTAGTGATATTGGTGCCTAGTGATAGGTGTATAGCTGTAGGCTAGTTGTCTAGTGATATGTAGTCTAGTGATATTGGTGTCTAGTGTATTGGTGTCTAGCTGTAGGCTAGTTGTCTAGTGATATTGGTGTCTAGTGATATTGGTGTCTAGTGATATTGGTGTCTAGTGATATTGGTGTCTAGTGATATTGGTGTTTAGCTGCAGGCTAGTTGTCTAGTGATATTGGTGTCTAGTGATATTGGTGTTTAGCTGCAGGCTAGTTGTCTAGTGATATTGGTGTTTAGTGATATTGGTGTCTAGTGATATTGGTGTCTAGCTGTAGGCTAGTTGTCTAGTGATATTGGTGTCTAGTGATATTGGTGTCTAGTGATATTGGTGTCTAGCTGTAGACTAGTTGTCTAGTGATATTGGTGTCTAGTGATTTGGTGTCTAGTGATATTGGTGTCTAGTGATATTGGTGTATAGCTGTAGGCTAGTTGTCTAGTGATATTGTTGTCTATATTGGTGTCTAGTGATATGGTGTCTAGCTGTAGGCTAGTTGTAGTGATATTGGTGTCTAGTGAATTGGTGTCTAGTGATATTGGTTTGTCTAGTGATATTGTGTCTAGTGATATTGGTGTTAGTGATATTGGTGTCTAGTGATATGGTGTCTAGTGATATTGGTGTCTAGTGATATTGGTGTTTAGCTGCAGGCTAGTTGTCTAGTGATATTGGTGTCTAGTGATATTGGTGTCTAGTGATATTGGTGTTTAGCTGCAGGCTAGTTGTCTAGTGATATTGGTGTCTAGTGATATTGGTGTCTAGTGATATGTTGTCTGGTGATATTGTTGTCTAGTTATTGTTGTCTAGTGATATTGGTGTCCTAGTGATATTGTTCTTGTATTTTTTTTGTTTTGTCTAGTGAATTGTGTCTAGTGATATTGGGTTTAGCTGCA
>NW_021823154.1:889422-947980 GCF_901001165.1 Salmo trutta
AGAGAGGAGAGGGGGTCTGGTAAAATAGGAACTAGGACTGAGAATAGATAGAGTGAAACAGGAGGAAACAATAAGGATAGGATAAAGTGAGTGAATAAATATAAATGAGAAGGATAGACTAGAATTAAAACAAAAGGAACAAAAATATCAAGGAGGATTTAACAAGTTAAGGCCAAACTATAGACCATCATTAAAATGAATAGGACACCGGTAGAGATTTTGGGGACTAGATACCCCCTAAGTAAAAAGAAATAATAAAAACGTCTATAAAATGGGAAAAACGCACCAGAAAATTAAACACCAAATGGCCCGCGGTGGGAACGTTGGATGTCTCTGTGTGTGAGGAAATGGAAACGCTGATAAAAAACTATAAACCCGAGGACAAGAAACAAAAAAGGAAGAATAAACGAGAAAGAGAAAACGAAATACTAAAAATGTTTAAGGAAGAAAGAGCGGCTTTGTTACAAAGCATGAAGACAGCAAGAGAAGAACTAAAGAAGAACGATAACACAAGCAAAGAGAAAACGGAGTCGGGGGGACCAGCCCCCCCGCCGTATTCCAATGGACAGTTTCCCATGATAACTGGACACATGGAAATTAAAGGGGTACTGGTGGTGACAGAAGAAAAGGAAGGGATCACCTCACCTGGAGCAATGTGTGCACCTTCACATTCAACAGAAAGAGGAGAAAGGGAGACGTCAGAGCTGCAAACAAGAAGAGCGAAAGACCAAACGGAGGGGAACTCCAGGAAAAGCCAAAACACACTAGCAGAACGGGCATCGGGTAATAGTCCGAGCGAGGAAGAGGAGGAAGAGGAAGAGGATGATACATCCTGTAGGGGACAAATAGAGAGAGAAGGACAAATAGTGGCACAAAGAATAGAAGAGAAACTGGGACCGTCAAAATCAACACACGGAGAAAACGTAAGATTGCAAGAAAGACAGGATGAGGCCTTGGCCCGTAGTATGAATGAGAGCCTGAGAAATGAGCCTGCAGGGAAATATTGCAGGGCTCGTAGGGAAGGGTCTAGGAAAGAATCGGGTTATTATGAAAAACAGCGGCAGATCCTGATAAAAGGAGAGCAAGGACACTATATACCAGGGGCTGCACAGGACATGGAGGGGTTGGTTTTCCGCTTGCCAGATCTCCATGAGGGAGCAGGGAAGTGGATCAGAACCTTTGAAGAATACACCATGGGGAAATTGCTGGCGGTGGGTGACATAAAGGCATTGCTAGCGAGGGTGACGAGCGTGCAGAAAATGAGAGAAATCATGCAGGATGGTGCGATCAACGGCACAGATTGGGAGGTGACGAAGGATGAACTGATGTTCGACAGGTATAGACCTGCCGTCTGGCGTGCATTAAGGGCAGCATACCCAACGAAGGTTGACCTCAACGCTCTGAGAGGTGAAGCTATTGGAGCTACAGAAAACCCGGCCACGTACTTACATGGACATTTGGAAAGATGGAGAATGGAAACACAACAAGATCCAGAAGGAAATGAACTAATGACAGCAATGTTCCGAACTTCTGTGATGGAAGCCATGCCCCAGCCGGTAAGGAGCCGACTGGAGGATGTGGTGGGGCTTACTTCAAAACCTTACAAAGAGTTCTGTGACTATGTGATTCATGCCGTGGAAAAACACAGGAAGGACGAACAGAGACAGATTGAACAAGGAAAAGACATTCAGAGAAGGCTGGCCCAGTTGCAGCTGGACGAATTAACCAACAAAGGAAAGAAGAAAGTCCATGCCTCAGTAACCACCCCTGTGCCCGAGATAGGAACAATGTCTGCCGTTTCCCCAGGAGGGCCGCAACCGTCAACCCCCAGGCGGGCCCAAATGCCTACCGTACTGCTAGTAGTAAATGTATACACACAGCCCCCTAATTGGAATGGTGGAAATAAACAACAGAAAAATACACAGGCAGATCAGAGAAAGGGACCCAGGAACCTTAGGGGGGCACCTGGTGTCTGTTGGGGTTGCCACCAATCAGGACACTCCAGACGAGAATGCCCTACGAACCCCTGGCAGGATCGGACTGGAGGAAACACAAATAACAGGCGACCACCAACAAACAACAATCCAGGTGGCTGGCAGCCGCATACAAACGGGAATCGGAGCGGTTGGAGCCCAAATGGTGGATGGCCGGGCAACCAAAGCCAACCTTCGGGCCCTGTGAACCCATGGTCAGGGCCTAACCAAACATACTAGAGATGCCCAGAGAATCCTACAGGGGAGGGTCAGTTCCCAGTGATAACCACAAGAGCTGACCAAGAACCTATGCTGCAGGTTCAAATAGAGAACAGAGGCACACCCATGATGATAGATACTGGAGCCACTTACACATGTGTAAATCCAAATTACGCCTCTCATCTCCCCATGTCCGGTAAATATGCCAAAACAATAGGATTCTCGGGAAATACGCAGCTAATTCCAATGACTGCTCCAATTCGTCTGACTGCTGATGGTAAATCAGCCACAATTCCAATATTAGTATCGGATCAAACACCTGTTAATCTGCTAGGAAGGGATGCTCTATGCAAAGTGGGAATGCAAATTAAATGTTCTCCCGAGGGGGTAATAATAGAAAGAATAGGACTACAATTACCAGTGATAGCTACAGGAGAAACAGCTAACGTATATTGGTCAGGAGGCATTGAGGCAGATATAGACAGAACTGTAAGCAGATGGGGCAGATTCATTCGAGCCCAAATACCTAAAGCAGCGAGAGCAAAATCTGAATATCACTGCACAATGCAATATGACCCTCATCAGGATCCCGTGTTAGAGCAACTATGGACTATGGGGGGTAAAATGCTAGGAAAGACACCAATGATGTCTCAGTATGTCATCATTGGAAAACAGGGAGCGGCCATGGACGTGATGGACGGAGACGGATCTGAATTTGTGCAAAAATGGTTCAACGTCTCCGACTCTGTCCCTCACGTCACATCGCTGCTAAATCAGGAGTTCACATCAAGGGATCTAGGAACCTATGATGAAAAAAGCTAAGAGAAAGAGATGGGATAAAACAGACAATCCATTGATTTTTTACCCATTCAGAAGATAAGGCATTTATCAAGATAATAAACACTACAATGATGATTGGTGATCCGAGGGAAATAGAGGTCAGCGCAGGCCAACAGGTAGTGTTGGGTGAAGGAATGGGATTTGATCAGTGAACTTAGAGAAGAAATGGAAAACATCATACCACCAGAGGTATGGTGACAACATGATACAGATGTTGGGTTAGTAAAATCAGCAAGTCCTGTGAACATCAAAGTAAAACCGGATGCTAAACCCCCATGGATCAGCCCGGTATCCTATGAAGCCTGAAGCCGAAGAAGGGATAAGTTCAACAATTGAAGGATTACTCAGCAGAGGGGTATTGATAGAAATGCCAAGCGTTTGCAATACACCTCTGCTACCTGTTCTTAAAGCCGATGGTAAAAAAATGGAGGTTCACGACTTAAGAGCTGTCAACGATATTGCACAGGATTGCCCTGCGGAAGTTCCAAACTCTCACACGCTGTTGACTAATGTTCCCCATGATGCCAAATACTTTACCGTGATTGACTTGTGTGGAGCATTTTTTAGTGTACCCCTGGCGGAAGATTGCAGGTATTTATTTGCATTTAGATTGTTAGGGTTTGACCAACTAAAAAAAAAACACATCGAATAAAATATAATTTAAGATACTCCTTCTAAAAATTCTAGAGTGGGAAAAAGGAGCAGAATAACTACGATAGTCATTTAACAAACACCTTAAAGGAGGTGCAGGAATTAACGGGAGATGAGCGATACATGGAGTTTTAAATGATATAAAATAAATATTTATTTTCGGTCCAAGGTGGAGAAGGAAGTATGAATTTGATGGAAGTTTGGATGGGTTAAAGTTGGGACTAATGGTAAGAAAGATGCATAAGGTATGTGGAGCCGAAAGAGAGATACAGTTGGAACATTGGTTTTAATCTTGCGATAGAGGAAAGGCAGAACGCTGTTTGAAAAGAGGTCATATTTTATTCCTATGAGTATGTGGCTGGAAGCGGTTCTGGTCTGAATAATGGAATCGTAAAAGTTCTGTGATAAATTCTGGTTATTGGTTCGTGGTATTGATTGTTTAGTAACACCAGTGAATTGAACATTGCATGGAAAAATATCAAGTCAGTAAAGTGAATTGCAGGTGGAGTTAATTTTATTTTTACAGGGACGGTGCACATTAAACACAGTTGTGTATAATGGCAGGGTATTCCTAGCAAACAGAATGGGCCGGTTTCAGACAAACTGAAGGGGCTTTAAGCAATCTTGGGTCAAATTAGTCAAATAGTACGTTAAAATATGGGGTTTCATAGATTGTAAGTAAAATATTTTATCCAAGGGTAGTGTATGTTCAATTAAAGTACACAGAACCGTCGAGGAAGTTTAAAACAAATGATTAATGATTTGAGGAAGTACAGGGGAGTTATTATTAGGTTTTGTTTGAAGTGAACTTTTGGGTTTTTGAATCGGTGTAGTATGAGGAAACGCTGACCAAGTGGTTATTTTATGGAAAAAGGAGCGCTTAGCTGTCTTTGGAAAAAATCCTAGGGACAGGATATCTTAAAGGGGTATACACACATGGCATTTTGGAAGTTTTGGTTTCTGAGTTTTAATTAAGCACGTGAAATTCTTTTGATAGGGAATGTTCTGGGAAACTGGGATACAAAATGTAGATAAAGTTCTTAGCCTTTATTTGTCTAATGTAGTAAGAAATACGGTGACTTTTCCTTTTGTGGTCTGATCAGCCGCAATGAAAAGCCATTTGGATGGTGAATTTAAGGTCATTTGTGATACTGACTTTAAGGAAATTTGTAGAACTGATAATTACGATGGAGTTAAAGTTCTTAGACACAATTGATAATTTGAACCAATGAGAAGACAGAATGACGATACCCTGTACAATAAGATTTCTTTGTGGAGTAGTTCAGATTAGTCATTTTGACCTGATTATGTTATGTGAATATCGTTTGATAATTAGGGGTACTTTTTACATTATCTAGATAAGTTTATTTTCCCTTAGGAAGTCAGCTGTGGTTGTATTCAGTGGAAGAGATTTAACACAACAAGGCTGTGGAATTAATATAATAGTAATATTATATTTTGTTGTTGAATAAGTTTAATAATGGTAGACTTAGGTCAACAGGACAGGAGTATATGACATCTGTAGGTAATCCAGGATCATTGAGGGTATCGAGATAAATTTAAGGAGCTATGGAGCTATGGAATAAGACAGCAGACGGAGAAGTCCTCCCCTGCTGAGACCTTGATGGGTTGGAAGTAGCAGGAGGAGAGCATAAGCCAGGGAGAGAAGATTAAAGGGGCCCAGAAGAATTAGATAACAGTTAGTGAGTGGAGACCAGCATAGTTCAATTATAAACAGGTGAGGACAGAAATAATACTGGGACAGACAGAAAATACATAATAAGAATAGAAGATAGGAAGAGAATTTAGTTTGGATCGCTTAACTTTAGGATATTAATTCACGGAGAGACTATCGGCTCCATAGGCATGTATTTTAGTTTTGATTTTAAGTTATGTTTGGTAAAATTCGCTAGGAAAAGATATGATAATTTTGTTGAAAGTAGTTGTTAAATCTTAAAGAAGATAAGACACTTGACAGAGAATTGTTACAGGGTAGCTAAGGATGAATGCCCCAGGGAGAATTGGACATGTGGAAAATGAAAGGGGGCAATCCTACAAGAGAAGGGCGGACATAAGGATAATTTACTAACCTTACCAAAGACACTGTTTAGATATGCAGCAAAATTGATACATGGCTTGAGCCATGTATAAATAGAGGGAGTATGGTAGAGCAGGCGATAGAACAGGTTAGGATAATTACTTAAACAAGAACATATTACTTAAACAAAAAAATGTTTTTTTTGTAGAATATCCATTCCAACGTTTGGAAACGGACATATTGAACTATTCCGGATTGAGGGGAAGAAGTGGTGTTTAACAATAACAGATAAGTAAAATGGGTAGAGGCGTTCCCAACTTACTTGGTGGACATGATTATGGTAAAAAAAACAATGAGGTCAAGATATTATCCCTGGAGTTGGTTTACTGGGATCTATCTCTTTAAATGATGGATGACAGTTTAGCTAATCAGGTAGAGCCTATAGAATGACAGAGTTAGAGACACCAGAACAGGTAGACATGGAAGTTGAAGAAATACTAGCAAAACACACGAGAAGACTGTTTGTTAACCAAACCCGTATGTCCAAGATTTTGTGTCCAACAGGTGAATTACAGGAGAAGGTGATTCACTCAGTACAACCAGGAGACTGGGTGTGGATCCATTCCCTGAGGAGAAAAGACTGGAAGCAGCCCCGTTGGGAAGGCCCATACCAGGTTCTGTTAAACCACTGCCTTTGCCATTAGAAAAGCTGAGAGAGTCACTTGGGTCCACGTTACCCACTGCAAGAAGGTATGTACACATATGAGCACTGCTGATCACACACAGAGTTAGGAGAAGAACCGAGTACCATCAGGGTCCGGGGGTTACCTCCTTAACGAAGATTTCCTATCCCGACCGTTCATCACGGTGTGTGCTCCTAGAGGTGTGAGTATGGGGTGGTACCTAGCAGAACGACTAAGGGCAGGAGAGGGTTGGCGGTTTTTGGGAAGAGTAGAGACTCTGAGCTGCATCATAGTCTAATCTTTCTGATACATTCAGATCCACCAGATTCCGGTACTAATCAAACGATACCGTTGTCATTGAGAAGAAGTAAAAGATAAACTATATAATACACTGATGAGTAACTTACAGAATAAGGAATCAAAGAAGATCAGAAGATGTAGGATTTAAGGTAAACATTAAACAACTTCCTGGGAAAGCAGACAACTGTACAGGGACTGGGGTGGGTCAGATTGAAGTACTCGGCCAACCCACCTCGGTTCACCTTAACTCCTGATGAGCACCAGTGTTATAGATACAAGAATGGCACCGAGAACTTGGATGATTTTAATGGCTGGAAAGTAATTGTTAATGTGACTGACTTAGGTTTGAAAGATGAATAGAACATGTTTAACCTCACAGCACCTATAACTGATGAAGTGTGGGCTAGTACCAGCAAAGGACGCATACGACAGAAATTACCACAAAGGGTGGTTAGGAGCTTGCGCCCTGGGGTTATTGGTCCAACCAAGTCAAGTTAGTCATCAGAGGCCAGTTATAGGAGGCTAAAGGAGGCACAGGAGGAGTTTTGACCAGGATGGGAGTAGCTTTGTCTAGATGGATGCTATTGGCATCCACAGGGAAGTTCCAGATGAATACAAAGCTATGAATCAAATATGTGAAGGCTTTACCACTACATTATTATGGTAGTTGACAATAAATAAACATGTGGATTGGATTAATGACATCATTGGATTAATGACATCATTGGATTAATGACATCTTTTATAATCAACAGAGATTCATGAATGAAAACGGGGATGCAGTAAAGAGGTTCTCTGACCAATTATCCGCCACCTCCCTCATGACCTGGTAAAATAGACTGACTCTCGATATGTTATTGGCAGAAAAGGGCGGGGTATGTAGAAGGATTAGGTTCAGCGCTACACGTACATTCCTGATAACACAGCTCATGTTTGGGAAATGGAAAAGTGTTGTTATGGGCTGCTTTCACCTGTATGAGTGTGTTTGTGTTCTGTGGTTGTTGTTTGGTCCCGTGTGCGAGAGGTCTCATTTCCAGGGTTCTGGAGAGATCGATAACGGAGCAGATGGGCAACCGGAATGATGCCTTTGATGGAAGTGACCCCAGAGGACACTGAATCCAGCTCTGGGCAATGATCCTTGGTTTGCTGTTAAGGAAGTGATTGAATAAAGCTTATCCAAAATGTTCTTATATGTGTTGAATGTAGTGGCAGGTGGATGTGAAGGGTTTTAAGTTCTGGGACAAAGTGTCTGTCCCACACATGTTAGGTGTAGCCACTGTTGCAAGAAGGTCTTCTTTTTATACGTGTTAAATAATATGTTCTGAATATATTCTGTGTACTATTTGTCTTTCCTGATGTGAAGGTTTGAAGTTCCTGGGTGGCTGGTAGTCAACCTAGTACAGGTGAGGTGTAGCCGGAAGGACTTGAGGGTTTTTTAAACTAATCATTTAATCATTAAATCGAAAATTTACAATTGTGTTGAGTGACACCCTAGGGGGTGTCAAAAGGGGGAATCTCAAAATTTCCCTGAAATTTTAAGAACTTATGTATTCACACCTATCAGGTGTGAAAAGGGGGATTGTTAGTGTTTGACCAACTATTTGTTAGCATAACCTATATAAAATAACAGAGCAGCTATGCTATAATATTAAGTATATAAACTATAATTGAGTACTGCTATATGTTAAGAGGAAGTGGCTCATGTGATGGTGGGTCATGTGGACAGAATACTGATGCTTTAAAACGGGGTTTTGCAAGAGCTTTTTGCTGAACAACAGCAATAACAGGATATGGGTGAAATGTATATGCAGGGGGGTGTTAAGGGTTTTAGAGAACTGTGCATTGTGCAGTCACAAGATGAGACATCCGCCAGAGACAACAGCTACGCCAGGAAACAGGAGTGCGTCTAGAGGTTGGGACCAACCTGCACGCCAACGATAGGCTGGAATAAGTCTAAACCATATTCTAGCCTCTACTATGACAGGCCCTCAGGGAGAGGGAACTAAGTCTGTCCAGTATTTAAGGAAGAACTTGTGATGTCATACCAGTTCTCTGTCTGCCCTGCGTGGTGTTACAGGGAGCCCGTATATACGAACCACATATTTACCATTCAAGTGTTTGCATTAATTAAAGTACAAAGAAATCAGAAGTTACTATGTGCTGACTATTATGTTCTGATACAAGATTCGAATTGACGCGACCTGACAGGATAAAAAAAAAAATACAAAATAATCTATATATTCATAACGTAAAATAAATAAATAATGAAATACAGGCTATCGCGTCTATGGTTGTTGCAAATGCTTGTGTGTCGCCTACTGGTTAAATTCATGTCTTTTCGCACGATTTGAACCACACAAAAAATGCACAAAAACGCACGAAATCTGCTGTAATACATTTTGTACATATATGCGCGAATTGAATGTGAGGTTGGGCTGAAAGGAATCGGAGATGGGCGTTATTGAGCGTGAGGGAAGTAACTTTTACATATGGAACGTACTCCCATACTGTATGTGTATAAAAGCAGAGCCGATGCTCAGGAAAGGCAGTTGTTCCGCGGACCGGCTCGGCTTTGCTACTCTGTATTAAAGTCTATATTGAATTCACAAAGTTCTTGCAAGAGTATTGTATTCTTAAGACAATTTTCCACGACATCATCCCTACTGCCTTTGATCTGGAGGAGTCACTAAACAGAGAACATCCCCGGTCAACCCTACTGCCTTTGATCTGGAGGAGTCACTAAACAGAGAACATCCCCGGTCGTCCCTACTGCCTCTGATCTGGAGGACTCACTAAACAGAGAACATCCCCGGTTGTCCCTACTGCCTCTGATCTGGAGGACTCACTAAACAGAGAACATCCCTGGTCATCCCTATTGCCTCTGATCTGGAGGACTCACTAAACAGAGAACATCCCTGGTCAACCCTACTGCCTCTGATCTGGAGGACTCACTAAACAGAGAACATCCCGGTCAACCCTACTGCCTCTGATCTGGAGGACTCACTAAACAGAGAACATCCCTGGTCAACCCTACTGCCTCTGATCTGGAGGACTCACTAAACAGAGAACATCCCGATCAACCCTACTGCCTCTGATCTGGAGGACTCACTAAACAGAGAACATCCCTGGTCAACCCTACTGCCTCTGATATGGAGGACTCGCTAAACAGAGAACATCCCTGGTCAACCCTATTGCCTCTGATCTGGAGGACTCACTAAACAGAGAACATCCCCGGTCAACCCTACTGCCTCTGATCTGGTGGACTCACTAAACACAAATGCTTCATCTGTAAATGATGTTTGAGTGTGCCCCTGGCTAGGGTCCAAAGTATAGACTACACAGTTGTTTCAGGACACATTTAATCGCCTTCGTGTTACTGTTCACTAATGACAGCCTTCCAGATGAGCTAAATGCCTTCTATGCTCACGTTGAGGCTAGCAACACTGAACCATTTATGAGAGCACCAGCTGTTCCGGATGACTGTGTGATCACAGTCTGCGTAACTGATGTAACACCTTTTTTTAACAGGTTTACAACATTTACAAAGCCGCGGGGCCAGATGGATTACCAGGATGCGTACTTAGAGCATGTGCAGACCAGAGTCTTCACTGACATGTATCAACCTCTCCCTGACCCAGTCTGTAATACCTACATGTTTAACCTCTCCCTGACCCAGTCTGTAATACCTACATGTTTTAACCTCTCCCTGACCCAGTCTGTAATACCTACATGTTTAACCTCTCCCTGACCCAGTCTGTAATACCTACATGTTTAACCTCTCCCTTACCCAGTCTGTAATACCTACATGTTTAACCTCTCCCTGACCGAGGCAGTAGTACCCACATGTTTCAAAAAGACCACCAGAAGAAGGTAGGAGTCTGCCAAGAATGTCAAGGTAACCTGTCTCAATGACTATTGCCCTGTAGCACTCGCATCTGTAGCCATTAAATGCATTGAAAGGCTGGTCTTGGCTCACATCAACACCATTATCCCAGAGATCCTAGACCCACTCCAATTCACATACTTCCCCAACCAGATCCACAGATTACGCAATCTCTATTGCACTTCAAGTTCCTCGGTGTCCACATCACTGAGGAATTATCATGGTCCAACACACCAACATAGTCGTCAACAACAACAACGCGACTTCACCCTCAGGAGGCGGAAAAAGATTCCGCATTGGGTCTACAGGTTCTACAGCTGCACCATCGAGAGCATCCTGACCGGCTGCATCACCGCCTGGTGTAGGAGCAACGATAGCTTAGCTTGAGTCTGTATTGTAGACACCTATCGCTCTATGGTTGAATGTACAGACAACAGAAACAAAACTGTGTGTGTGTGTGTGTCAGAGACTTTGACCTATAGTCTATATATATATATATATATATATATATATATATATATATATATATATATATATATATATATATATATATACACATACACACACACACACACATACATACATACATACATACATACATACATACATACATACACACACACACACACACACACACACACACACACACACACACACACATACATACATACATACATACACACACACACACACACACACACTGTTTGTTTCTGTTGACATTCAACCATAGAATTCAAAATGTGTAGAAGGTTCCTTGTATAGTACAAGGTCCCTAGATTCAATCAGTGCTGCTTTACACCGACGATAAACAACAGCAGATTATTGTTTTTTTGTTTAGGTTGAACGTCGACGGTGTTACTGCGTTGGAGCGGTCAAATCGCCAAGCGTCTCCTATGGCGGACAACAGTCTCACTCGTAAAAAAAGAAGAAATCCCTTGCAGACTTTTTTTTACCAGTTGGAAACCCTGTGTGTTTTTTATTCTACAACTCTATTAGGCTGATAGAAATGTAATGATTTACAATTTGAGAGTTATGATTTCTACTATATAGACTACACTTCCTCGTTCTGAACTTCTAACGAGGGTGGGGTGTGGCTTCATGACATGACCACAAGAGCAGACACCGACTTGACGGCTCCAACGCAGTACATCTCCGACGTTGTCTAAAGACAAAACATGAGAGGATAGATAGTAAGGTAAGAAATGGTATCACAAGGTAGGAGCATATGTCAATTATAACTTTGTACTTTTGTACCAGATGCTATTTAAAGTGACATAACCTCATTCTGTTTGTCTTTTAGATGAGTTCATCACTGACACCCGTTCAACAAGTAAGTAAACATGAGAGTTACAGTGCATTCAGAAGGTATTCAGACCTCTTGACTTTTTCCACTTTTTTTTTTTTTTTTTTACGTTACAGCCTTGTTCTAAAATTGATTAAATATTTTTTTTCCCCCTCATCAATCTACACACAACCCCATAATGACATCACAATACCCCATAATGACATCACAATACCCCATGATGACATCACAATACCCCATAATGACATCACAACACCCCATAATGACATCACAATACCCCATAATGACATCACAATACCCCACGATGACATCACAATACCCCATAATGACAAAACAAAAACAGGTCTTTAGACATTGATACAAATTTATAAAGAAACTAAAAACTAGTATTCAGACCTTTTTATTCAGTGCTTTGTTGAAGCACCTTTGGCAGCGATTACAGCCTCAAGTCTTCTTGGGTATGACGCTACAAGCTTGGCACACCTGTATTTGGGGAGTTTCCCCCATTCTTCTCTACAGATCCTCTCAAGCTCTGTCAGGTTGGATGGGGAGTGTCGCTGCACAGCCATTTTCAGGTCTCTCCAGAGATGTTAGATCGGGTTCAAGTCCGGACTCTGGCTGGGCCTCTCATAGACATTCAGAGACTTGTCCCGAAGCCACTCCTGTGTGGCTTCTGTCTGGCCACTCTACCATAAAGGCCTGATTGGTGGAGTGCTGCAGAGATGGTGGTCCTTCTGGAAGGTTCTCCCATCTCCACAGAGGAACTCTGAAGCTCTGTCAGAGTGACCATCGGGTTCTTGGTCACCTCCTTGACCAAGGCCCTTCTCCAACGATGGCTCAGTTTGGCCGGGCGGCCAGCTCTAAGAGTCTTGGTGGTTCCAAACTTCTTCCATTTTAGAATGATGAAGGCCACTTGGTTCTTGGGGACCTTCAATGCTGCAGACATTTTTTGGTACCTGTGGGAGAAAGGTAGACGTGCTGAAGGAAGAAAAAACATAGGTACATTAGCTAAGGGGAAGAAGAGATTAACATCTGACCTTAAGTAATGATAACGAGGACGTTGGGGACCACGTGAGGGCCAGGCAACCTAAAGTACAGAGTCCAGACAATGTGTAGCCAGGTGGATGAACCTATGTTAAGTAAACAAGGCCCGGGTGCACTTAGAGAGAAACACACGAGAGAGGATAACAGGAACACAACCAAACGTAAACATGCAATGCATGCATTATTTTTTATATCCACGTGAGGAGATTTTAGCCACCATTATGTTAGAAATAAGAGCAGATATGGCCGTTATCCATAGGGTTGAAAGATAATGGTGGCAGAAAGCATAGGGAGCTTTACTTCATTAACATAAAGGATGGACCTATGTATTATATGTGCATAAAAGCAGAGCCGGGGCCTAAGGAAGGGAGTTGTTGTCCGCGGACCGGCTCGGCTTTGCTACTTTGTATTAAAGTCCATATTGAATTCACAAGTTCTTGTAAGAGTGTTACTTTTAAGACAATTTTCCACGACATACCCTTCCCCAGATCTATGCCTCGACACAATCGCTCTGGAAGACAGTAGTTTGTAGAACACTTCAACTGCTGTGGGAGAAAGGAAAATGTGCTGAGGGAAGGAAAAACAGAGATACATTAACAAGGGGAGGAGAAGATAAATATCTAACCTTAAGTAAAGATAACGAGGACGTTGGGGACCACGTGAGGGCCAGGCAGCCTAACTACAGAGCCATGGCAAAGTGCAGTCAGGTGGATGAACCTATGTTAAGTACACACGGCCCGGGTACACTTAGAAAAAATACGGCCCGGGTGCACTTAGAGAGAAACACACGAGAGAGGATAACAGGACAAACAACCAAGAGTAAGCATGCGATGCATTATTTTTATATCCACGTGAGGAGAATTTGGCCACCATTATGTTAGAAACAAGAGCAGATATGGGCGTTATCCTCAGATATGGGCGTTATCCATGGGGTTGAAAGATAATGGTGGCAGAAAGCATAGGGAGCTTTACTTCATTAACATAAAGGATGGACCTATGTATTGTATGTGTATAAAAGCAGAGCCGGAGCCTGAGAAAGTCAGTTGTTCCGCGGACCGGCTCAGCTTTACTACTCTGTATTAAAGTCTATATTGAATTTACAAGTTCTTGTAAGAGTGTTACTTTTAAGACAATTTTCCACGACATGATCTGGAGGACTCACTAAACAGAGAACATCCCTGGTCATCCCTACTGCCTCTGATCTGGAGGATTCACTAAACAGAGAACATCCCTGGTCATCCCTACTGCCTCTGATCTGGAGGACTCACTAAACAGAGAACATTAACTGGTCCTCCCTACTGCCTCTCATCTGGAAGAGTCACTAAACAGAGAACATCCCTGGTCATCCCTACTGCCTCTGATCTGGAGGACTCACTAAACAGAGAACATCCCCGGTCGTCCCTACTGCCTCTGATCTGGAGGACTCACTAAACAGAGAACATCCCCGGTCGTCCCTACTGCCTCTGATCTGGAGGACTCACTAAACAGAGAACATCTCTGTTCATCCCTACTGCCTCTGATCTGGTGGACTCACTAAACACAAATGCTTCATCTGTAAATGATGTTTGAGTGTGCCCCTGGCTAGGGTCCAAAGTATAGACTACACAGTTGTTACAGGACACATTTAATCGCCTTCGTGTTCCTGTTCACTAATGACAGCCTTCCAGATGAGCTAAATGCCTTCTATGCTCACGTTGAGGCTAGCAACACTGAACCATTTATGAGAGCACCAGCTGTTCCGGATGACTGTGTGATCACACTCTGCGTAACTGATGTACCACCTTTTTAAACAGGTTTACAACATTTACAAAACCGCGGGGCCAGATGGATTACCAGGATGCGTACTTAGAGCATGTGCAGACCAGAGTCTTCACTGACATGTTTCAACCTCTCCCTGACCCAGTCTGTAATACCTACATGTTTAACCTCTCCCTGACCGAGGCAGTAGTACCCACATGTTTCAAAAAGACCACCAGAAGAAGGTAGGAGTCTGCCAAGAATGTCAAGGTAACCTGTCTCAATGACTATTGCCCTGTAGCACTCGCATCTGTAGCCATTAAATGCATTGAAAGGCTGGTCTTGGCTCACATCAACACCATTATCCCAGAAATCCTAGACCCACTCCAATTCACATACTTCCCCAACCAGATCCACATACGCAATCTCTATTGCACTTCAAGTTCCTCGGTGTCCACATCACTGAGGAATTATCATGGTCCAACGCACACCAACACAGTCGTCAACAACAACAACGCGACTTCACCCTCAGGAGGCGGAAAAAGATTCTGCATTGGGCCTACAGGTTCTACAGCTGCACCATCGAGAGCATCCTGACCGGCTGCATCACCGCCTGGTGTAGGAGCAACGATAGCTTAGCTTGAGTCTGTATTGTAGACACCTATCGCTCTATGGTTGAATGTACAGACAACAGAAACAAAACTGTGTGTGTGTGTCTCAGAGACAATGACCTATAGTCTATATATATATATATATATACACACACACACATATACACACACACACACACACACACACACACACACATACATACATACATACATACATACACACACACACACACACACACACACACACACACACTGTTTGTTTCTGTTGACATTCAACCATAGAATTCAAAATGTGTAGAAGGTTCCCTGTATAGTACAAGGTCCCTAGATTCAATCAGTGCTGCTTTACACCGACGATAAACAACAGCAGATTATAGTTTTTTTGTTTAGGTTGAACGTCGACGGTGTTACTGCGTTGGAGCGGTCAAATCGCCAAGCGTCTCCTATGGTGGACAACAGTCTCACTCGTAAAAAAAGAAGAAATCCCTTGCAGACTTTTTTTTACCAGTTGGAACCCTGTGTGTTTTTTATTCTACAACTCTATTAGGCTGATAGAAATGTAATGATTTACAATTTGAGAGTTATGATTTCTACTATATAGACTACACTTCCTCGTTCTGAACTTCTAACGAGGGTGGGGTGTGGCTTCATGACATGACCACAAGAGCAGACACCGACTTGACGGCTCCAACGCAGTACATCTCCGACGTTGTCTAAAGACAAAACATGAGAGGATAGATAGTAAGGTAAGAAATGGTATCACAAGGTAGGAGCATATGTCAATCATAACTTTGTACTTTTGTACCAGATGCTATTTAAAGTGACATAACCTCATTCTGTTTGTCTTTTAGATGAGTTCATCACTGACACCCGTTCAACAAGTAAGTAAACATGAGAGTTACAGTGCATTCAGAAGGTATTCAGACCTCTTGACTTTTTCCACTTTTTTTTTTTTTTACGTTACAGCCTTATTCTAAAATGGATGAAATATTTTTTTCCCCCTCATCAATCTACACACAACCCCATAATGACATCACAATACCCCATAATGACATCACAATACCCCACGATGACATCACAATACCCCATAATGACAAAACAAAAACAGGTCTTTAGACATTGATACAAATTTATAAAGAAACTAAAAACTAGTATTCAGACCTTTTTACTCAGTACTTTGTTGAAACACCTTTGGCAGCGATTTACAGCCTCGAGTCTTCTTGGGTATGACGCTGCAAGCGTGGCACACCTGTATTTGGGGAGTTTCTCCCATTCTTCTTTGTAGATCCTCTCAAGCTCTGTCAGGTTGGATGGGGAGTGTCGCTGCACAGCCATTTTCAGGTCTCTCCAGAGATGTTAGATCGGGTTCAAGTCCGGACTCTGGCTGGGCCTCTCATAGACATTCAGAGACTTGTCCCGAAGCCACTCCTGTGTGGCTTCTGTCTGGCCACTCTACCATAAAGGCCTGATTGGTGGAGTGCTGCAGAGATGGTGGTCCTTCTGGAAGGTTCTCCCATCTCCACAGAGGAACTCTGAAGCTCTGTCAGAGTGACCATCGGGTTCTTGGTCACCTCCTTGACCAAGGCCCTTCTCCAACGATGGCTCAGTTTGGCCCGGACGCCAGCTCTAAGAGTCTTGGTGGTTCCAAACTTCTTCCATTTTAGAATGATGAAGGCCACTTGGTTCTTGGGGACCTTCAATGCTGCAGACATTTTTTGGTACCTGTGGGAGAAAGGTAGACGTGCTGAAGGAAGAAAAAACATAGGTACATTAGCTAAGGGGAAGAAGAGATTAACATCTGACCTTAAGTAATGATAACGAGGACGTTGGGGACCACGTGAGGGCCAGGCAACCTAAAGTACAGAGTCCAGACAATGTGTAGCCAGGTGGATGAACCTATGTTAAGTAAACACGACCGGGTGCACTTAGAGAGAAACACACGAGAGAGGATAACAGGAACACAACCAAACGTAAACATGCAATGCATGCATTATTTTTTATATCCACGTGAGGTGATTTTAGCCACCATTATGTTAGAAATAAGAGCAGATATGGCCGTTATCCATAGGGTTGAAAGATAATGGTGGCAGAAAGCATAGGGAGCTTTACTTCATTAACATAAAGGATGGACCTATGTATTATATGTGCATAAAAGCAGAGCCGGGGCCTGAGAAAGTCAGTTGTTTCCGCGGACCGGCTCGGCTTTGCTACTTTGTATTAAAGTCTATATTGAATTTACAAGTTCTTGTAAGAGTGTTACTTTTAAGACAATTTTCCACGACATACCCTTCCCCAGATCTATGCCTCGACACAATCGCTCTGGAAGACAGTAGTTTGTAGAACACTTCAACTGCTGTGGGAGAAAGGAAAATGTGCTGAGGGAAGGAAAAACAGAGATACATTAACAAGGGGAGGAGAAGATAAATATCTAACCTTAAGTAAAGATAACAAGGACGTTGGGGACCACGTGAGGGCCAGGCAGCCTAACTACAGAGCCATGGCAAAGTGCAGTCAGGTGGATGAACCTATGTTAAGTACACACGGCCCGGGTACACTTAGAAAAAATGCATGAGAGAAGATAACAAGTTAAGTAAATACGGCCCGGGTACACTTAGAGAGAAACACACGAGAGAGGATAACAGGACAAACAACCAAGAGTAAACATGCGATGCATTATTTTTATATCCACGTGAGGAGAATTTGGCCACCATTATGTTAGAAATAAGAGCAGATATGGGCGTTATCCTCAGATATGGGCGTTATCCATAGGGTTGAAAGATAATGGTGGCAGAAAGCATAGGGAGCTTTACTTCATTTACATAAAGGATGGACCTATGTATTGTATGTGCATAAAAGCAGAGCCGGGGCCTGAGGAAGGCAGTTGTTCCGCGGACCGGCTCAGCTTTACTACTCTGTATTAAAGTCTATATTGAATTTACAAGTTCTTGTAAGAGTGTTACTTTTAAGACAATTTTCCACGACATGATCTGGAGGACTCACTAAACAGAGAACATCCCTGGTCATCCCTACTGCCTCTGATCTGGAGGATTCACTAAACAGAGAACATCCCTGGTCATCCCTACTGCCTCTGATCTGGAGGACTCACTAAACAGAGAACATTAACTGGTCCTCCCTACTGCCTCTCATCTGGAAGAGTCACTAAACAGAGAACATCCCTGGTCATCCCTACTGCCTCTGATCTGGAGGACTCACTAAACAGAGAACATCCCTGGTCATCCCTACTGCCTCTGATCTGGAGGACTCACTAAACAGAGAACATCCCTGGTCATCCCTACTGCCTCTGATCTGGAGGACTCACTAAACAGAGAACATCCCTGGTCATCCCTACTGCCTCTGATCTGGAGGACTCACTAAACAGAGAACATCCCTGGTCATCTCTACTGCCTCTCATCTGGAGGACTCACTAAACAGAGAACATCCCTGGTCATCCCTACTGCCTCTGATCTGGAGGACTCACTAAACAAAGAACATCCCTGGTCATCCCTACTGCCTCTGATCTGGAGGACTCACTAAACAGAGAACATCCCTGGTCATCCCTACTGCCTCTGATCTGGAGGACTCACTAAACAGAGAACATACCTGGTCATCTCTACTGCCTCTCATCTGGAGGACTCACTAAACAGAGAACATCCCTGGTCATCCCTACTGCCTCTGATCTGGAGGAGTCACTAAAAGAGAACCTCCCTGGTCCATCCCTACTGCCTCTGGATCTGGAGGACTCACTAACAGAGAACATCCCTGGTCATCCCTACTGGGCTCTCATCGGTTGGAACTCACTAACACAGAACATCCCTGTTCATCCTCTACTTGCTCTTCTGCTGGAGTGACTCACTGAAAACAGAAGACATCCCCTGGTCCATCCCTACTGCCCTCTGATCTTGGAGGAACTCACTAAACAGAGAACATCCCTGGTCCATACCCTACTGCCTCTGATCTGGAGGACTCACTAAACAGAGAACATCCCTGGTCATCCCTACTGCCTCTGATCTGGAGGACTCACTAAACAGAGAACATCCCTGGTCATCCCTACTGCCTCTGATCTGGAGGACTCACTAAACAGAGAACATCCCTGGTCATCCCTACTGTCTCTGATCTGGAGGACTCACTAATCAGAGAACATCCCTGGTCATCCCTACTGCCTCTGATCTGGAGGATTCACTAAACAGAGAACATCCCTGGTCATCCCTACTGCCTCTGATCTGGAGGACTCACTAAACAGAGAACATCCCTGGTCATTGTGGGAGATAATGTAATATAAATAGGTATAGTTGCTATGCTGAAGTAGCCAGAACATAAGTACATTGGCCATAGGAAGAGAACATGAAACCCAGTGCCATTGTGTGGGAGCAAAACACATGACTCTGATTCCATTTCCATTATTAGTGTAACCGATGTGAAATGGCTAGCTAGTTAGCGGTGGTGAGCGCTAATAGTGTTTCAATCGGTGACGTCACTCGCTCTGCGACCTGAAGTGGTCGCAGAGCGCGGCTTTTGTGGCGCGATGGGTAACGACGCTTCGTGGGGTGTCAGTTGTTGATGTGTGCAGAGGGTCCCTGGTTCGAGCCCGGGTTGTGGGCGAGGACAGGGACATTAGCAGCATTTACGCTGTCCACTTTGAAGAGCTGAGACAGAATGGAACATATAGGACCAGGCCCTGCTATCATTATAATCGAATCAGATATGAGCGTTATTCTCAGACTAGAAGATAATGGTAAAGAACGGTCAAGGGAAGCTATTTTCATATAGAGGGAAGGGACTCTATACGTTAAGCAAAGACAGAATCCTATAAAGGCAGGACTCTGTAATATGAGAATTTAGTATTTTCCATGGAAGGGCTCGGCTCTGTTACTCTGTATTAAAGTCTATATTGAATTCACAAAATTCTTGCAAGAGTATTATGTTCTGTCAGGTCGCGTCAACTCGAATCTGGTATCAGAACATAATAGTCAGCACATAGTAACTTCTGATTTCTTTGTACTTTAATTAATGCAAACACTTGAATGGTAAATATGTGGTTCGTATATACGGGCTCCCTGTAACACCACGCAGGGCAGACAGAGAACTGGTATGACATTACAAGTTCTTCCTTAAATACTGGACAGACTTAGTTCCCTCTCCCTGAGGGCCTGTCATAGTAGAGGCTAGAATATGGTTTAGACTTACTCCAGCCTATCGTTGGCGTGCAGGTTGGTCCCAACCTCTAGACGCACTCCAGCTTCATGGCGGATGTCTCATCTTGTGACTGCACAATGCACAGTTCTCTAAAACCCTTAACACCCCCCCTGCATATACATTTCACCCATATCCTGTTATTGCTGTTGTTCAGCAAAAAGCTCTTGCAAAACCCTGTTTTAAAGCATCAGTATTCTTTCCACATGACCCACCATCACATGAGCCACTTCCTCTAACGTATAGCAGTACTCAATTATCTATAGTTTATATACTTATTATTATAGCATCTGTGTTATATTATAAAGGATATGCACTCAAATTGTTGGTCAAACCCTAACAGTTCTTAAGACAATTTTCCACGACAATTGTTATTCTGGAAAGGGTAACATGCCAAAGTGTACATTAAGCAGACCGAACAAGCAGGAATAGCCAAGGCCACGAGTACATTTACAACAGCTAACATTCCAATGTCAGAACGACATAGGAAGGAGGAAGGAGGCAAGGGGACCTAAAGGGGCTGAAACCTGAACATACAATGCATTTCTTTGTGTGTAACATGACGAGGTCCTGCCACCATTATAACCTAAAAAGGAATCAGAGATGGGCGTTACTGGGCGTGAACAAGCGTTACTGGGCGTGAGGGAAGTAACTTTTACATATGGAACGTACTCCCATACTGTATGTGTATAAAAGCAGAGCCGATGCTCAGGAAAGGCAGTTGATCCATGGACCTTTGCTACTCTGTATTAAAGTCTATATTGAATTCACAAAGTTCTTGCAAGAGTATTATATTCTTAAGACAATTTTCCACGACATATTTGGCGAACTTGCCAGGAGATCTAAGGGACCTCGGGACAGTGTCGTTCTTGGCTTGTGACGGTTTCTCTGGACAATCTCACAAACGGGTGGCCACCCAACTATAAACAGGTAAGCTTGTTCTTACTATAGTTTGAAATGTTTGTGTAGATTGCTTCAGGGATTCTGTCTCAGCGGAGTGGACGTCACGTAGGTCTCTCTTTAAAAACTCCTAAAAACCCAGAAATACTAAGAGCTTTTGAATTCAATAGAACTGCATGCATGCATGAATTTTTGGGGGGTTGTTAAATGTAATTAAATATGTACATTTGTGAGGGCTAAAAAAAGTGTGGTAAACTGTGAACTTTGCTGGTGTCGGGTGTTTAGCGGAGGGGGCTTTGCGCCTGCGCTGATCGGACCGTTCTAACGGACCTACGTGTGTGGTTTGGTTGTGTGGGGTTATCCCATCTGATTCCGCTTGGCCGAGCTCGACTGTTTCAGGATCTGTTTTGGGATGTGCGTAAACACACCCCAATCAACCTGATCAGGCGGACCGAGTTGGGTGTGTGTGATTCGGGCTACCCCTCCCCCCCTGAGCCATTCATCTGGAGACCTTGTGTGGCCCGTTTGGTGCGTTTGTTCGCTCTCTCTGGCTAGACTGCCTGGCCTGGTGTGGGGCTGCTGCTGCCTGTCCATGTGGGCAAAACTAATAAATAAGTAAATTCACAATATCGCCCCAAGATGGGGGTCGGTCTGGTTGAATAGTTAGAGAGCAGGAAAACGTCGACCCGATTAGGTTCACCACCTACAGATAAAACGCTCCGTCTAGCTAACGGGGTCGGTAAATCTGAATGAGTGAAAAATAAAGGCCTTGAATGAGTGAAAGTTTCTCTGGAGTGGGAGTGAAACAGGGCAGGGAGAAATAAAGATTGTGTGTGTGTGTGTCGGTGGGTCCGGAGGAGGAATGCGCAAGCCTTTCTAGAGCATGCTGGGAAGAAAAAAATAAATGAAAGGATATTGATTTAAAGGTAGAACATTTACATAATAAATGTGTTAAATAACTATTCTGGAATGCATAGAACTTGTTGAATAAAGTATTAAATAAGCCACATATAGTATATACTGGTGTGTGAAGTTGAGAGATAAAACATAGGCATAAGATATACTATATGGTAAAAAAATATAAACTCAGGCTATTTAGAATAAATAGTAACAACAAATACATAGAGAACAGCATCATGGTATAGGTCTATAGAACCTACTAGAGATATTACTGCACCATAAAGGACAGTATGGGGGAAGCAGTGGCCAACTAAACACTTTGAAGCTGCAGGACCCTTAGAGAGCTGCATCCTGGGAAAGGACAAGAAGGGTCAGATTACAATAACTAGGAGAGAGAGAGAGAGAGAGAGAGAGAGAGAGAGAGAGAGAGAGAGAGAGAGAGAGAGAGAGAGAGAGAGAGAGAGAGAGAGAGAGAGAGAGAGACAGAGAGGGGGGATCTGGAGAAATCTGGTAAAATAGGAACTAGGACTGAGAATAGATAGAGTGAAACAGGAGGAAAACAATAAGGATAGGATAAAGTGAGTGAATAAATATAAATGAGAAGGATAGACTAGAATTAAAACAAAAGGAACAAAAATATCAAGGAGGATTTAACAAGTTAAGGCCAAACTATAGACCATCATTAAAAATGAACAGGACACCGGTAGAGATTTTGGGGACTAGATACCCCCTAAGTAAAAAAGAAATAATAAAAACGTCTATAAAATGGGAAAAACGCACCAGAAAATTAAACACCAAATGGCCCGCGGTGGGAACGTTGGATGTCTCTGTGTGTGAGGAAATGGAAACACTGATAAAAAACTATAAACCCGAGGACAAGAAACAAAAAAGGACGAATAAACGAGAAAGAGAAAACGAAATACTAAAAATGTTTCAGGAAGAAAGAGCGGCTTTGTTACAAAGCATGAAGACGGCAAGAGAAGAACTAAAGAAGAACGATAACACAAGCAAAGAGAAAACGGAGTCGGGGGGACCAGCCCCCCCGCCGTATTCCAATGGACAGTTTCCCATGATAACTGGACACATGGAAATTAAAGGGGTAGTGGTGGTGACAGAAGAAAGGGAAGGGATCACCTCACCTGGAGCAATGTGTGCACCTTCACATTCAACAGAAAGAGGCAAGGAAATAACTCCGAAGCCTATAGGAACGAAAGAAGAAGGTTTGAATCGCTATAGTGGCCTGAGGAAAGCCCTAACAGCAATGGAAACAGAAATAGGAGAAAGGGAGACGTCAGAGCTGCAAACAAGAAGAGCGAAAGACCAAACGGAGGGGAACTCCAGGAAAAGCCAAAACACACTAGCAGAACGGGCATCGGGTAATAGTCCGAGCGAGGAAGAGGAGGAAGAGGAAGAGGATGATACATCCTGTAGGGGACAAATAGTGGCACAAAGAATAGAAGAGAAACTGGGACGGTCAAAATCAACACACGGAGAAAACGTAAGATTGCAAGAAAGACAGGATGAGGCCTTGGCCCGTAGTATGAATGAGAGCCTGAGAAATGAGCCTGCAGGGAAATATTGCAGGGCTCGTAGGGAAGGGTCTAGGAAAGAATCGGGTTATTATGAAAAACAGCGGCAGATCCTGATAAAAGGAGAGCAAGGACACTATATACCATGGGCTGCACAGGGCATGGAGGGGTTGGTTTTCCGCTTGCCAGATCTCCATGAGGGAGCAGGGAAGTGGATCAGAACCTTTGAAGAATACACCATGGGGAAATTGCTGGCGGTGGGTGACATAAAGGCATTGCTAGCGAGGGTGACGAGCGTGCAGAAAATGAGAGAAATCATGCAGGATGGTGCGATCAACGGCACAGATTGGGAGGTGACGAAGGATGGACTGATGTTCGACAGGTATAGACCTGCCGTCTGGCGTGCATTAAGGGCAGCATACCCAACGAAGTTTGACCTCAACGCTCTGAGAGGTGAAGCTATTGGAGCTACAGAAAACCCGGCCACGTACTTACATGGACATTTGGAAAGATGGAGAATGGAAACACAACAAGATCCAGAAGGAAATGAACTATTGACAGCAATGTTCCGAACTTCTGTGATGGAAGCCATGCCCCAGCCGGTAAGGAGCCGACTGGAGGATGTGGTGGGGCTTACTTCAAAACCTTACAAAGAGTTCTGTGACTATGTGATTCATGCCGTGGAAAAACACAGGAAGGACGAACAGAGACAGATTGAACAAGGAAAAGACATTCAGAGAAGGCTGGCCCAGTTGCAGTTGGATGAAGTAACCAACAAAGGAAAGAAGAAAGTCCATGCCTCAGTAACCACCCCTGTGCCCGAGATAGGAACAATGTCTGCCGTTTCCCCAGGAGGGCCGCAACCGTCAACCCCCAGGCGGGCCCAAATGCCTACCTTACTGCTAGTAGTAAATGTATACACACAGCCCCCTAATTGGAATGGTGGAAATAAACAACAGAAAAATACCCAGGCAGATCAGAGAAAGGGACCCAGGAACCTTAGGGGGGCACCTGGTGTCTGTTGGGGTTGCCACCAATCAGGACACTCCAGACGAGAATGCCCTACGAACCCCTGGCAGGATCGGACTGGAGGAAACACAAATAACAGGCGACCACCAACAAACAACAATCCAGGTGGCTGGCAGCCGCATACAAACGGGAACCGGAGCGGTTGGAGCCCAAATGGTGGATGGCCGGGCAACCAAAGCCAACCTTCGGGCCCTGTGAACCCATGGTCAGGGCCTAACCAAACATACTAGAGATGCCCAGAGAATCCTACAGGGGAGGGTCAGTTCCCAGTGATAACCACAAGAGCTGACCAAGAACCTATGCTGCAGGTTCAAATAGAGAACAGAGGCACACCCATGATGATAGATACTGGAGCCACTTACACATGTGTAAATCCAAATTACGCCTCTCATCTCCCCATGTCCGGTAAATATGCCAAAACAATAGGATTCTCGGGAAATACGCAGCTAATTCCAATGACTGCTCCAATTCGTCTGACTGCTGATGGTAAATCAGCCACAATTCCAATATTAGTATCGGATCAAACACCTGTTAATCTGCTAGGAAGGGATGCTCTATGCAAAGTGGAAATGCAAATTAAATGTTCTCCCGAGGGGGTAATAATAGAAAGAATAGAACTACAATTACCAGTGATAGCTACAGGAGAAACAGCTAACGTATATTGGTCAGGAGGCATTGAGGCAGATATAGACAGAACTGTAAGCAGATGGGGCAGATTCATTCGAGCCCAAATACCTAAAGCAGCGAGAGCAAAATCTGAATATCACTGCACAATGCAATATGACCCTCATCAGGATCCCGTGTTAGAGCAACTATGGACTATGGGGGGTAAAATGCTAGGAAAGACACCAATGATGTCTCAGTATGTCATCATTGGAAAACAGGGAGCGGCCATGGATGTGATGGACGGAGACGGATCTGAATTTGTGCAAAAATGGTTCAACGTCTCCGACTCTGTCCCTCACGTCACATCGCTGCTAAATCAGGAGTTCACATCAAGGGATCTAGGACCCTATGATGAAGAAAGCAAGAGAAAGAGATGGGATAAAACAGACAATCCATTGATTTTTCCCCCATTCAGAAGATAAGGCATTTATCAAGATAATAAACACTACAATGATGATTGGTGATCCGAGGGAAATAGAGGTCAGCGCAGGCCAACAGGTAGTGTTGGGTGAAGGAATGGGATTTGATCAGTGAACTTAGAGAAGAAATGGAAAACATCATACCACCAGAGGTATGGTCACAACATGATACAGATGTTGGGTTAGTAAAATCAGCAAGTCCTGTGAACATCAAAGTAAAACCGGATGCTAAACCCCCATGGATCAGCCCGGTATCCTCTGAAGCCTGAAGCCGAAGAAGGGATAAGTTCAACAATTGAAGGATTACTCAGCAGAGGGGTATTTATAGAAATGCCAAGCGTTTGCAATACACCTCTGCTACCTGTTCTTAAAGCCGATGGTAAAAAAATGGAGGTTCACGACTTAAGAGCTGTCAACGATATTGCACAGGATTGCCCTGCGGAAGTTCCAAACTCTCACACGCTGTTGACTAATGTTCCCCATGATGCCAAATACTTTACCGTGATTGACTTGTGTGGAGCATTTTTTAGTGTACCCCTGGCGGAAGATTGCAGGTATTTATTTGCATTTAGATTGTTAGGGTTTGACCAACTAAAAAAAAACACATAGAATAAAATATAATTTAAGATTCATACGAATACTCCTTCTAAAAATTCTAGAGTGGGAAAAAGGAGCAGAATAACTACGATAGTAATTTAACAAACACCTTAAAGGAGGTGCAGGAATTAACGGGAGATGAGCGATACATGGAGTTTTAAATGATATAAAATAAATATTTATTTTCGGTCCAAGGTGGAGAAGGAAGTATGAATTTGATGGAAGTTTGGATGGGTTAAAGTCGGGACTAATGGTAAGAAAGATGCATAAGGTATGTGGAGCCGAAAGAGAGATACAGTTGGAACATTGGTTTTAATCTTGCGATAGAGGAAAGGCAGAACGCTGTTTGAAAAGAGGTCATATTTTATTCCTATGAGTATGTGGCTGGAAGCGGTTCTGGTCTGAATAATGGAATCGTAAAAGTTCTGTGATAAATTCTGGTTATTGGTTCGTGGTATTGATTGTTTAGTAACACCAGTGAATTGAACATTGCATGGAAAAATATCAAGTCAGTAAAGTGAATTGCAGGTGGAGTTAATTTTATTTTTACAGGGACGGTGCACATTAAACACAGTTGTGTGTATAATGGCAGGGTATTCCTAGCAAACAGAATGGGCCGGTTTCAGACAAACTGAAGGGGCTTTAAGCAATCTTGGGTCAAATTAGTCAAATAGTACGTTAAAATATGGGGTTTCATAGATTGTAAGTAAAATATTTTATCCAAGGGTAGTGTATGTTCAATTAAAGTACACAGAACCGTCGAGGAAGTTTAAAACAAATGATTAATGATTTGAGGAAGTACAGGGGAGTTATTATTAGGTTTTGTTTGAAGGGAACTTTTGGGTTTTTGAATCGGTGTAGTATGAGGAAACGCTGACCAAGTGGTTATTTTATGGAAAAAGGAGCGCTTAGCTGTCTTTGGAAAAAATCCTAGGGACAGGATATCTTAAAGGGGTAGGCACACATGGCATTTTGGAAGTTTTGGTTTCTGAGTTTTAATTAAGCACGTGAAATTCTTTTGATAGGGAATGTTCTGGGAAACTGGGATACAAAATGTAGATAAAGTTCTTAGCCTTTATTTGTCTAATGTAGTAAGAAATACGGTGACTTTTCCTTTTGTGGTCTGATCAGCCGCAATGAAAAGCCATTTGGATGGTGAATTTAAGGTAATTTGTGATACTGACTTTAAGGAAATTTGTAGAACTGATAATTATGATGGAGTTAAAGTTCTTAGACACAATTGATAATTTGAACCAATGAGAAGACAGAATGACGATACCCTGTACAATAAGATTTCTTTGTGGAGTAGTTCAGATTAGTCATTTTGACCTGATTATGTTATGTGAATATCGTTTGATAATTAGGGGTACTTTTTACATTATCTAGATAAGTTTATTTTCCCTTAGGAAGTCAGCTGTGGTTGTATTCAGTGGAAGAGATTTAACACAACAAGGCTGTGGAATTAATATAATAGTAATATTATATTTTGTTGTTGAATAAGTTTAATAATGGTAGACTTAGGTCAACAGGACAGGAGTATATGACATCTGTAGGTAATCCAGGATCATTGAGGGTATCGAGATACATTTAAGGAGCTATGGAATAAGACAGCAGACGGAGAAGTCCTCCCCTGCTGAGACCTTGATGGGTTGGAAGTAGGAGGAGGAGAGCATAAGCCAGGGAGAGAAGATTAAAGGGGCCCAGAAGAATTAGATAACAGTTAGTGAGTGGAGACCAGCATAGTTAAATTATAAACAGGTGAGGACAGAAATAATACTGGGACAGACAGAAAATACATAATAAGAATAGAAGATAGGAAGAGAATTTAGTTTGGATCGCTTAACTTTAGGATATTAATTCACGGAGAGACTATCGGCTCCATAGGCATGTATTTTAGTTTTGATTTTAAGTTATGTTTGGTAAAATTCGCTAGGAAAAGATATGATAATTTTGTTGAAAGTAGTTGTTAAATCTTAAAGCAGATAAGACACTTGACAGAGAATTGTTACAGGGTAGCTAAGGATGAATGCCCCAGGGAGAATTGGACATGTGGAAAATGAAAGGGGGCAATCCTACAAGAGAAGGGCGGACATAAGGATAATTTACTAACCTTACCAAAGACACTGTCTAGATATGCAGGAAAATTGATACATGGCTTGAGCCATGTATAAATAGGGGGAGTATGGTAGAGCAGGCGATAGAACAGGTTAGGATAATTACTTAAACAAGAACATATTACTTAAACAAAAAAATGTTTTTTTGTAGAATATCCATTCCAACGTTTGGAAACGGACATATTGAACTATTCTGAATTGAGGGGAAGAAGTGGTGTTTAACAATAACAGATAAGTAAAATGGGTAGAGGCGTTCCCAACTTACTTGGTGGACATGATTATGGTAAAAAAAACAATGAGGTCAAGATATTATCCCTGGAGTTGGTTTACTGGGATCTATCTCTTTAAATGATGGATGACAGTTTAGCTAATCAGGTAGAGCCTATAGAATGCCAGAGTTAGAGATACCAGAACAGGTAGACATAGAAGTTGAAGATATACTAGCAGAGCACATGAGAAGACTGTTTGTTAACCAAACCCGTATGTCCAAGATTTTGTGTCCAACAGGTGAATTACAGGAGAAGGTGATTCACTCAGTACAACCAGGAGACTGGGTGTGGATCCAGTCTCTGAGGAGAAAAGACTGGAAGCAGCCCCGTTGGGAAGGCCCATACCAGGTTCTGTTAAACCACTGCCTTTGCCATTAGAAAAGCTGAGAGAGTCACTTGGGTCCACGTTACCCACTGCAAGGAGGTATGTACACATATGAGCACTGCTGATCACACACAGAGTTAGGAGAAGAACCGATACCATCAGGGTCCGGGGGTCACCTCCTTAACGAAGATTTCCTATCCCGACCGTTCATCACTGTGTGTGCTCCTAGAGGTGTGAGTATGGGGTGGTACCTAGCAGAACGACTAAGGGCAGGAGAGGGTTGGCGGTTTTTGGGAAGAGTAGAGACTCTGAGCTGCATCATAGTCTAATCTTTCTGATACATTCAGATCCACCACCTTCCGGTACTAATCAAACGATACCGTTGTCATTGAGAAGAAGTAAAAGATAAACTATATAATACACTGATGAGTAACTTACAGAATAAGGAGTCAAAGAAGATCAGAAGATGTAGGATTTAAGGTAAACATTAAACAACTTCCTGGGAAAGCAGACAACTGTACAGGAATTGGGGTGGGTCAGATTGAAGTACTCAGCCAACACACCTAGGTTCACCTTAACTCCTGATGAGCACCAGTGTTATAGATACAAGAATGGCACCGAGAACTTAGATGATTTTAATGGCTGAAAGGTAATAGTTAATGTGACTGACTTAGGTTTGAAAGATGAATAGAACATGTTTAACCTCACAGCACCTATAACTGATGTAGGGTGGGCTAGTACCAGCAAAGGACGCATACGACAGAAATTACCACAAAGGGTGGTTAGGAGCTTGCGCCCTGGGGTTATTGGTCCAACCAAGTCAAGTTAGTCATCAGAGGCCAGTTATAGGAGGCTGAAGTAGGCACAGGAGGAGTTTTGACCAGGATGGGAGTAGCTTTGTCTAGAATGATGCTATTGGCATCCACAGGGAAGTTCAAGATGAATACAAAGCTATGAATCAAATATGTGAAGGCTTTAACACTACATTATTATGGTAGTTGACAATAAATAAAAATGTGGATTGGATTAATGACATCATTGGATTAATGACATCATTGGATTAATGACATCTTTTATAATCAACAGAGATTCATGAATGAAAACGGGGATGCAGTAAAGAGGTTCTCTGACCAATTATCCGCCACCTCCCTCATGACCTGGTAAAATAGACTGACTCTCGATATGTTATTGGCAGAAAAGGGCGGGGTATGTAGAAGGATTAGGTTCAGCGCTACACGTACATTCCTGATAACACAGCTCATGTTTGGGAAATGGAAAAGTGTAGTTATGGGCTGCTTTCACCTGTATGAGTGTGTTTGTGTTCTGTGGTTATTGTTTGGTCCCGTGTGCGAGAGGTCTCATTTCCAGGGTTCTGGAGAGATCGATAACGGAGCAGATGGGCAACCGGAATGATGCCTTTGATGGAAGTGACCCCAGAGGACACTGAATCCAGCTCTGGGCAATGATCCTTGGTTTGCTGTTAAGGAAGTGATTGAATAAAGCTTATCCAAAATGTTCTCATATGTATTGAATGTAGCGGCAGGTGGATGTGAAGGTTTTTAAGTTCTGGGACAAAGTGTCTGTCCCATACATGTTAGGTGTAGCCACTGTTGCAAGAAGGTCTTCTTTTTATACGTGTTGAATAATATGTTCTGAATATATTCTGTGTACGATTTGTCTTTCCTGATGTGAAGGTTTGAAGTTCCTGGGTGGCTGGTAGTCAACCTAGTACAGGTTAGGTGTAGCCGGAAGGACTTGAGGGTTTTTTAAACTAATCATTTAATCATTAAATCGAACATTTACAATTGTGTTGAGTGACACCCTAGGGGGTGTCAAAAGGGGGAATCTCAAAATTTCCCTGAAATTTTAAGAACTTATGTATTCACACCTATCAGGTGTGAAAAGGGGGATTGTTAGTGTTTGACCAACTATTTGTTAGCATAACCTATATAAAATAACAGAGCAGCTATGCTATAATATTAAGTATATAAACTATAATTGAATACTGCTATATGTTAAGAGGAAGTGGCTCATGTGATGGTGGGTCATGTGGACAGAATACTGATGCTTTAAAACGGGGTTTTGCAAGAGCTTTTTGCTGAACAACAGCAATAACAGGATATGGGTGAAATGTATATGCAGGGGGGTGTTAAGGGTTTTAGAGAACTGTGCATTGTGCAGTCACAAGATGAGACATCCGCCAGAGACAACAGCTACGCCAGGAAACAGGACTGCGTCTAGAGGTTGGGACCAACCTGCACGCCAACGATAGGCTGGAATAAGTCTAAACCATATTCTAGCCTCTACTATGACAGGCCCTCAGGGAGAGGGAACTAAGTCTGTCCAGTATTTAAGGAAGAACTTGTGATGTCATACCAGTTCTCTGTCTGCCCTGCGTGGTGTTACAGGGAGCCCGTATATACGAACCACATATTTACCATTCAAGTGTTTGCATTAATTAAAGTACAAAGAAATCAGAAGTTACTATGTGCTGACTATTATGTTCTGATACAAGATTCGAATTGACGCGACCTGACAGGATAAAAAAAAAAAATACAAAATAATCTATATATTCATAACGTAAAATAAATAAATAATGAAATACAGGCTATCGCGTCTATGGTTGTTGCAAATGCTTGTGTGTCGCCTACTGGTTAAATTCATGTCTTTTCGCACGATTTGAACCACACAAAAAATGCACAAAAACGCACGAAATCTGCTGTAATACATTTTGTACATATATGCGCGAATTGAATGTGAGGTTGGGCTGAAAGGAATCGGAGATGGGCGTTATTGAGCGTGAGGGAAGTAACTTTTACATATGGAACGTACTCCCATACTGTATGTGTATAAAAGCAGAGCCGATGCTCAGGAAAGGCAGTTGTTCCGCGGACCGGCTCGGCTTTGCTACTCTGTATTAAAGTCTATATTGAATTCACAAAGTTCTTGCAAGAGTATTGTATTCTTAAGACAATTTTCCACGACATCATCCCTACTGCCTTTGATCTGGAGGAGTCACTAAACAGAGAACATCCCCGGTCAACCCTACTGCCTTTGATCTGGAGGAGTCACTAAACAGAGAACATCCCCGGTCGTCCCTACTGCCTCTGATCTGGAGGACTCACTAAACAGAGAACATCCCCGGTTGTCCCTACTGCCTCTGATCTGGAGGACTCACTAAACAGAGAACATCCCTGGTCATCCCTATTGCCTCTGATCTGGAGGACTCACTAAACAGAGAACATCCCTGGTCAACCCTACTGCCTCTGATCTGGAGGACTCACTAAACAGAGAACATCCCGGTCAACCCTACTGCCTCTGATCTGGAGGACTCACTAAACAGAGAACATCCCTGGTCAACCCTACTGCCTCTGATCTGGAGGACTCACTAAACAGAGAACATCCCGGTCAACCCTACTGCCTCTGATCTGGAGGACTCACTAAACAGAGAACATCCCTGGTCAACCCTACTGCCTCTGATATGGAGGACTCGCTAAACAGAGAACATCCCTGGTCAACCCTATTGCCTCTGATCTGGAGGACTCACTAAACAGAGAACATCCCCGGTCAACCCTACTGCCTCTGATCTGGTGGACTCACTAAACACAAATGCTTCATCTGTAAATGATGTTTGAGTGTGCCCCTGGCTAGGGTCCAAAGTATAGACTACACAGTTGTTTCAGGACACATTTAATCGCCTTCGTGTTACTGTTCACTAATGACAGCCTTCCAGATGAGCTAAATGCCTTCTATGCTCACGTTGAGGCTAGCAACACTGAACCATTTATGAGAGCACCAGCTGTTCCGGATGACTGTGTGATCACAGTCTGCGTAACTGATGTAACACCTTTTTTTAACAGGTTTACAACATTTACAAAGCCGCGGGGCCAGATGGATTACCAGGATGCGTACTTAGAGCATGTGCAGACCAGAGTCTTCACTGACATGTATCAACCTCTCCCTGACCCAGTCTGTAATACCTACATGTTTAACCTCTCCCTGACCCAGTCTGTAATACCTACATGTTTTAACCTCTCCCTGACCCAGTCTGTAATACCTACATGTTTAACCTCTCCCTGACCCAGTCTGTAATACCTACATGTTTAACCTCTCCCTTACCCAGTCTGTAATACCTACATGTTTAACCTCTCCCTGACCGAGGCAGTAGTACCCACATGTTTCAAAAAGACCACCAGAAGAAGGTAGGAGTCTGCCAAGAATGTCAAGGTAACCTGTCTCAATGACTATTGCCCTGTAGCACTCGCATCTGTAGCCATTAAATGCATTGAAAGGCTGGTCTTGGCTCACATCAACACCATTATCCCAGAGATCCTAGACCCACTCCAATTCACATACTTCCCCAACCAGATCCACAGATTACGCAATCTCTATTGCACTTCAAGTTCCTCGGTGTCCACATCACTGAGGAATTATCATGGTCCAACACACCAACATAGTCGTCAACAACAACAACGCGACTTCACCCTCAGGAGGCGGAAAAAGATTCCGCATTGGGTCTACAGGTTCTACAGCTGCACCATCGAGAGCATCCTGACCGGCTGCATCACCGCCTGGTGTAGGAGCAACGATAGCTTAGCTTGAGTCTGTATTGTAGACACCTATCGCTCTATGGTTGAATGTACAGACAACAGAAACAAAACTGTGTGTGTGTGTGTGTCAGAGACTTTGACCTATAGTCTATATATATATATATATATATATATATATATATATATATATATATACACACACACACACACACACACACACATACATACATACATACATACATACATACATACATACATACATACACACACACACACACACACACACACACACATACATACATACATACATACACACACACACACACACTGTTTGTTTCTGTTGACATTCAACCATAGAATTCAAAATGTGTAGAAGGTTCCTTGTATAGTACAAGGTCCCTAGATTCAATCAGTGCTGCTTTACACCGACGATAAACACAGCAGATTATTGTTTTTTTGTTTAGGTTGAACGTCGACGGTGTTACTGGCGTTGGAGCGGTCAAATCGCCAAGCGTCTCCTATGGCGGACAACAGTCTCACTCGTAAAAAAAGAAGAAATCCCTTGCAGACTTTTTTTACCAGTTGGAAACCCTGTGTGTTTTTTATTCTACAACTCTATTAGGCTGATAGAAATGTAATGATTTACAATTTGAGAGTTATGATTTCTACTATATAGACTACACTTCCTCGTTCTGAACTTCTAACGAGGGTGGGGTGGTGGCTTCATGACATGACCACAAGAGCAGACACCGACTTGACGGCTCCAACGCAGTACATCTCCGACGTTGTCTAAAGACAAAACATGAGAGGATAGATAGTAAGGTAAGAAATGGTATCACAAGGTAGGAGCATATGTCAATTATAACTTTGTACTTTTGTACCAGATGCTATTTAAAGTGACATAACCTCATTCTGTTTGTCTTTTAGATGAGTTCATCACTGACACCCGTTCAACAAGTAAGTAAACATGAGAGTTACAGTGCATTCAGAAGGTATTCAGACCTCTTGACTTTTTCCACTTTTTTTTTTTTTTTTACGTTACAGCCTTGTTCTAAAATTGATTAAATATTTTTTTCCCCCTCATCAATCTACACACAACCCCATAATGACATCACAATACCCCATAATGACATCACAATACCCCATGATGACATCACAATACCCCATAATGACATCACAACACCCCATAATGACATCACAATACCCCATAATGACATCACAATACCCCACGATGACATCACAATACCCCATAATGACAAAACAAAAACAGGTCTTTAGACATTGATACAAATTTATAAAGAAACTAAAAACTAGTATTCAGACCTTTTTATTCAGTGCTTTGTTGAAGCACCTTTGGCAGCGATTACAGCCTCAAGTCTTCTTGGGTATGACGCTACAAGCTTGGCACACCTGTATTTGGGGAGTTTCCCCCCATTCTTCTCTACAGATCCTCTCAAGCTCTGTCAGGTTGGATGGGGAGTGTCGCTGCACAGCCATTTTCAGGTCTCTCCAGAGATGTTAGATCGGGTTCAAGTCCGGACTCTGGCTGGGCCTCTCATAGACATTCAGAGACTTGTCCCGAAGCCACTCCTGTGTGGCTTCTGTCTGGCCACTCTACCATAAAGGCCTGATTGGTGGAGTGCTGCAGAGATGGTGGTCCTTCTGGAAGGTTCTCCCATCTCCACAGAGGAACTCTGAAGCTCTGTCAGAGTGACCATCGGGTTCTTGGTCACCATCCTTGACCAAGGCCCTTCTCCAACGATGGCTCAGTTTGGCCCGGACGCCAGCTCTAAGAGTCTTGGTGGTTCCAAACTTCTTCCATTTTAGAATGATGAAGGCCACTTGGTTCTTGGGGACCTTCAATGCTGCAGACATTTTTTGGTACCTGTGGGAGAAAGGTAGACGTGCTGAAGGAAGAAAAAACATAGGTACATTAGCTAAGGGGAAGAAGAGATTACATCTGACCTTAAGTAATGATAACGAGGACGTTGGGGACCACGTGAGGGCCAGGCAACCTAAAGTACAGAGTCCAGACAATGTGTAGCCAGGTGGATGAACCTATGTTAAGTAAACACGACCGGGTGCACTTAGAGAGAAACACACGAGAGAGGATAACAGGAACACACCAAACGTAAACATGCAATGCATGCATTATTTTTTATATCCACGTGAGGTGATTTTAGCCACCATTATGTTAGAAATAAGAGCAGATATGGCCGTTATCCATAGGGTTGAAAGATAATGGTGCAGAAAGCATAGGGAGCTTTACTTCATTAACATAAAGGATGGACCTATGTATTATATGTGCATAAAAGCAGAGCCGGGCCTGAGAAAGTCAGTTGTTTCCGCGGACCGGCTCGGCTTTGCTACTTTGTATTAAAGTCTATATTGAATTTACAAGTTCTTGTAAGAGTGTTACTTTTAAGACAATTTTCCACGACATACCCTTCCCCAGATCTATGCCTCGACACAATCGCTCTGGAAGACAGTAGTTTGTAGAACACTTCAACTGCTGTGGGAGAAAGGAAAATGTGCTGAGGGAAGGAAAAACAGAGATACATTAACAAGGGGAGGAGAAGATAAATATCTAACCTTAAGTAAAGATAACAAGGACGTTGGGGACCACGTAAGGGCCAGGCAGCCTAACTACAGAGCCATGGCAAAGTGCAGTCAGGTGGATGAACCTATGTTAAGTACACACGGCCCGGGTACACTTAGAGAGAAACACACGAGAGAGGATAACAGGACAAACAACCAAGAGTAAACATGCGATGCATTATTTTATATCCACGTGAGAAGATTTTGGCCACCATTATGTTAGAAATAAGAGCAGATATGGGCGTTATCCTCAGATATGGGCGTTATCCATAGGGTTGAAAGATAATGGTGGCAGAAAGCATAGGGAGCTTTACTTCATTAACATAAAGGATGGACCTATGTATTATATGTGCATAAAAGCAGGGCCGGAGCCTGAGAAAGTCAGTTGTTCCTCGGACCGGCTCGGCTTTGCTACTTTGTATTAAAGTCTATATTGAATTTACAAGTTCTTGTAAGAGTGTTACTTTTAAGACAATTTTCCACGACATGATCTGGAGGACTCACTAAACAGAGAACATCCCTGGTCATCCCTACTGCCTCTGATCTGGAGGACTCACTAAACAGAGAACATCCCTGGTCATTGTGGGAGATAATGTAATATAAATAGGTATAGTTGCTATGCTGAAGTAGCCAGAACATAAGTACATTGGCCATAGGAAGAGAACATGAAACCCAGTGCCATTGTGTGGGAGCAAAACACATGACTCTGATTCCATTTCCATTATTAGTGTAACCGATGTGAAATGGCTAGCTAGTTAGCGGTGGTGAGCGCTAATAGCGTTTCAATCGGTGACGTCACTCGCTCTGCGACCTGAAGTGGTCGCAGAGCGCGGCTTTTGTGGCGCGATGGGTAACGACGCTTCGTGGGGTGTCAGTTGTTGATGTGTGCAGAGGGTCCCTGGTTCGAGCCCGGGTTGTGGCGAGGACAGGGACATTAGCAGCATTTACGCTGTCCACTTTGAAGAGCTGAGACAGAATGGAACATATAGGACCAGGCCCTGCTATCATTATAATCGAATCAGATATGAGCGTTATTCTCAGACTAGAAGATAATGGTAAAGAACGGTCAAGGGAAGCTATTTTCATATAGAGGGAAGGGACTCTATACGTTAAGCAAAGACAGAATCCTATAAAGGCAGGACTCTGTAATATGAGAATTTAGTATTTTCCATGGAAGGGCTCGGCTCTGTTACTCTGTATTAAAGTCTATATTGAATTCACAAAATTCTTGCAAGAGTATTATGTTCTGTCAGGTCGCGTCAACTCGAATCTGGTATCAGAACATAATAGTCAGCACATAGTAACTTCTGATTTCTTTGTACTTTAATTAATGCAAACACTTGAATGGTAAATATGTGGTTCGTATATACGGGCTCCCTGTAACACCACGCAGGGCAGACAGAGAACTGGTGTGACATTACAAGTTCTTCCTTAAATACTGGACAGACTTAGTTCCCTCTCCCTGAGGGCCTGTCATAGTAGAGGCTAGAATATGGTTTAGACTTACTCCAGCCTATCGTTGGCGTGAAGGTTGGTCCCAACCTCTAGACGCACTCCTGTTTCCTGGTGTAGCTGTTGTCTCTGGCGGATGTCTCATCTTGTGGCTGCACAATGCACAGTTCTCTAAAACCCTTAACACCCCCCTGCATATACATTTCACCCATATCCTGTTATTGCTGTTGTTCAGCAAAAAGCTCTTGCAAAACCCCGTTTTAAAGCATCAGTATTCTGTCCACATGACCCACCATCACATGAGCCACTTCCTCTAACATACAGCAGTACTCAATTATCTATAGTTTATATACTCATTATTATAGCATCTGTGTTATATTATAAAGGATATGCACTCAAATTGTTGGTCAAACCCTAACAGTTCTTAAGACAATTTTCCACGACAATTGTTATTCTGGAAAGGGTAACATGCCAAAGTGTACATTAAGCAGACCGAACAAGCAGGAATAGCCAAGGTCACGAGTACATTTACAACAGCTAACATTCCAATGTCAGAACGACATAGGAAGGAGGACGGAGGCAAGGGGACCTAAAGGGGCTGAAACCTGAACATACAATGCATTTCTTTGTGTGTAACATGAAGAGGTCCTGCCACCATTATAACCTAAAAGGAATCAGAGATGGGCGTTACTGGGCGTGAACAAGCGTTACTGGGCGTGAGGGAAGTAACTTTTACATATGGAACGTACTCCCATACTGTATGTGTATAAAGCAGAGCCGATGCTCAGGAAAGGCAGTTGATCCATGGACCTTTGCTACTCTGTATTAAAGTCTATATTGAATTCACAAAGTTCTTGCAAGAGTATTATATTCTTAAGACAATTTTCCACGACATATTTGGCGAACTTGCCAGGAGATCTAAGGGACCTCGGGACAGTGTCGTTCTTGGCTGGTGACGGTTTCTCTGGACAATCTCACAAACGGGTGGCCACCCAACTATAAACAGGTAAGCTTGTTCTTACTATAGTTTGAAATGTTTGTGTAGATTGCTTCAGGGATTCTGTCTCAGCGGAGGGGACGTCACGTAGGTCTCTCTTTAAAAACTCCTAAAAACCCAGAAATACTAAGAGCTTTTGAATTCAATAGAACTGCATGCATGCATGAATTTTTGGGGGGTTGTTAAATGTAATTAAATATGTACATTTGTGAGGGCTAAAAAAAGTGTGGTAAACTGTGAACTTTGCTGGTGTCGGGGTGTTAGCGGAGGGGGCTTTGCGCCTGCGCTGATCGGAACCGTTCTAACGGACCTACGTGTGTGGTTTGGTTGTGTGGGGTTATCCTGTCTGATTCCGCTTGGCCGAGCTCGACTGTTTCAGGATCTGTTTTGGGATGTGCGTAAACACACCCCAATCAACCTGATCAGGCGGACCGAGTTGGGTGTGTGTGATTCGGGCTACCCCTCCCCCCCTGAGCCATTCATCTGGAGACCTTGTGTGGCCCGTTTGGTGCGTTTGTTCGCTCTCTCTGGCTAGACTGCCTGGCCTGGTGTGGGGCTGCTGCTGTCTGTCCACGTGGGCAAAACTAATAAATAAGTAATTCACAATATCGCCCCAAGATGGGGGGTCGGTCTGGTTGAATAGTTAGAGAGCAGGAAAACGTCGACCCGATTAGGTTCACCACCTACAGATAAAACGCTCCGTCTAGCTAACGGGGTCGGTACATCTGAATGAGTGAAAAATAAAGGCCTTGAATGAGTGAAAGTTTCTCTGGAGTGGGAGTGAAACAGGGCAGGGAGAAATAAAGATTGTGTGTGTGTGTGTGTCGGTCGGTCCGGAGGAGGAATGCGCAAGAGCCTTTCTAGAGCATGCTGGGAAGAAAAAAAATAAATGAAAGGATATTGATTAAAAGGTAGAACATTTACATAATAAATGTGTTAAATAACTATTCTGGAATGCATAGAACTTGTTGAATAAAGTATTAAATAAGCCACATATAGTATATACTGGTGTGTGAAGTTGAGAGATAAAACATAGGCATAAGATATACTATATGGTAAAAAAATATAAAACCTCAGGCTATTTAGAATAAATAGTAACAACAAATACATAGAGAACAGCATCATGGTATAGGTCTATAGAACCTACTAGAGATATTACTGCACCATAAAGGACAGTATGGGGAAGCAGTGGCCAACTAAACACTTTGAAGCTGCAGGACCCTTAGAGAGCTGCATCCTGGGAAAGGGACAAGAAGGGTCCGATTACAATAACTAGGAGAGAGAGAGATAGAGAGAGAGAGAGAGAGAGAGAGAGAGAGAGAGAGAGAGAGAGAGAGAGAGAGAGAGAGAGAGAGAGAGAGAGAGAGAGAGAGAGAGAGAGAGAGAGAGAGAGAGAGAGAGAGAGAGAGAGAGAGAGAGAGAGAGAGAGAGAGAGGAGAGAGAGAGAGAGAGAGAGAGAGAGAGAGAGAGAGAGAAGAGAGAGAGAGAGAGAGAGAGAGAGAGAGAGGAGAGAGAGAGGGAGAGAGGAGAGAGAGAGAGAGGGGGGAGCTGGGTCTGGTAAAATAGGAACTAGGACTGAGAATAGATAGAGTGAAACAGGAGGAAAACAATAAGGATAGGATAAAGTGAGTGAATAAATATAAATGAGAAGGATAGACTAGAATTAAAACAAAAAGGAACAAAAATATCAAGGAGGATTTAACAAGTTAAGGCCAAACTATAGACCATCATTAAAAATGAATAGGACACCGGTAGAGATTTTGGGGACTAGATACCCCCTAAGTAAAAAAGAAATAATAAAAACGTCTATAAAATGGGAAAAACGCACCAGAAAATTAAAACACCAAATGGCCCGCGGTGGGAACGTTGGATGTCTCTGTGTGTGAGGAAATGGAAACGCTGATAAAAAACTATAAACCCGAGGACAAGAAACAAAAAGGACGAATAAACGAGAAAGAGAAACGAAATACTAAAAATGTTTAAGGAAGAAAGAGCGGTTTGTTACAAAGCATGAAGACGGCAAGAGAAGAACTAAAGAAGAACGATAACACAAGCAAAGAGAAAACGGAGTCGGGGGACCAGCCCCCCCGCCGTATTCCAATGGACAGTTTCCCATGATAACTGGACACATGGAAATTAAAGGGGTAGTGGTGGTGACAGAAGAAAGGGAAGGGATCACCACACCTGGAGCAATGTGTGCACCTTCACATTCAACAGAAAGAGGCAAGGAAATAACTCCGAAGCCTATAGGAACGAAAGAAGAAGGTTTGAATCGCTATAGTGGCCTGAGAAAGCCCTAACAGCAATGGAAACAGAAATAGGAGAAAGGGAGACGTCAGAGCTGCAAACAAGAAGAGCGAAAGACCAAACGGAGGGGAACTCCAGGAAAAGCCAAAACACACTAGCAGAACGGGCATCGGGTAATAGTCCGAGCGAGGAAGAGGAGGAAGAGGAAGAGGATGATACATCCTTGTAGGGGACAAATAGAGAAGAAGGACAAATAGTGGCACAAAGAATAGAAGAGAAACTGGGACGGTCAAAATCAACACACAGGAGAAAACGTAAGATTGCAGAAAGACAGGATGAGGCCTTGGCCCGTAGTATGAATGAGAGCCTGAGAAATGAGCCTGCAGGGAAATATTGCAGGGCTCGTAGGAAGGGTCTAGGAAAGAATCGGTTATTATGAAAAACAGCGGCAGATCCTGATAAAAGGAGAGCAAGGACACTATATACCAGGGGCTGCACAGGGTCTGGAGGGGTTGGTTTTCCGCTTGCCAGATCTCCATGAGGGAGCAGGGAAGTGGATCAGAACCTTTGAAGAATACACCATGGGGAAATTGCTGGCGGTGGGTGACATAAAGGCATTGCTAGCGAGGGTGACGAGCGTGCAGAAAATGAGAGAAATCATGCAGGATGGTGCGATCAACGGCACAGATTGGGAGGTGACGAAGGATGAACTGATGTTCGACAGGTATAGACCTGCCGTCTGGCGTGCATTAAGGGCAGCATACCCAACGAAGGTTGACCTCAACGCTCTGAGAGGTGAAGCTATTGGAGCTACAGAAAACCCGGCCACGTACTTACATGGACATTTGGAAAGATGGAGAATGGAAACACAACAAGATCCAGAAGGAAATGAACTAATGACAGCAATGTTCCGAACTTCTGTGATGGAAGCCATGCCCCAGCCGGTAAGGAACCGACTGGAGGATGTGGTGGGGCTTACTTCAAAACCTTACAAAGAGTTCTGTGACTATGTGATTCATGCCGTGGAAAAACACAGGAAGGACGAACAGAGACAGATTGAACAAGGAAAAGACATTCAGAGAAGGCTGGCCCAGTTGCAGCTGGACGAATTAACCAACAAAGGAAAGAAGAAAGTCCATGCCTCAGTAACCACCCCTGTGCCCGAGATAGGAACAATGTCTGCCGTTTCCCCAGGAGGGCCGCAACCGTCAACCCCCAGGCGGGCCCAAATGCCTACCGTACTGCTAGTAGTAAATGTATACACACAGCCCCCTAATTGGAATGGTGGAAATAAACAACAGAAAAATACACAGGCAGATCAGAGAAAGGGACCCAGGAACCTTAGGGGGGCACCTGGTGTCTGTTGGGGTTGCCACCAATCAGGACACTCCAGACGAGAATGCCCTACGAACCCCTGGCAGGATCGGACTGGAGGAAACACAAATAACAGGCGACCACCAACAAACAACAATCCAGGGTGGCTGGCAGCCGCATACAAACGGGAATCGGAGCGGTTGGAGCCCAAATGGTGGATGGCCGGGCAACCAAAGCCAACCTTCGGGCCCTGTGACCCATGGTCAGGGCCTAACCAAACATACTAGAAGATGCCCAGAGAATCCTACAGGGGAGGGTCAGTCCCAGTGATAACCACAAGAGCTGACCAAGAACCTATGCTGCAGGTTCAAATAGAGAACAGAGGCACACCCATGATGATAGATACTGGAGCCACTTACACATGTGTAAATCCAAATTACGCCTCTCATCTCCCCATGTCCGGTAAATATGCCAAAACAATAGGATTCTCGGGAAATACGCAGCTAATTCCAATGACTGCTCCAATTCGTCTGACTGCTGATGGTAAATCAGCCACAATTCCAATATTAGTATCGGATCAAACACCTGTTATATCTGCTAGGAAGGGATGCTCTATGCAAAGTGGGAATGCAAATTAAATGTTCTCCCGAGGGGGTAATAATAGAAAGAATAGGACTACAAATTACCAGTGATAGCTACAGGAGAAACAGCTAACGTATATTGGTCAGGAGGCATTGAGGCAGATATAGACAGAACTGTAAGCAGATGGGGCAGATTCATTCGAGCCCAAATACCTAAAGCAGCGAGAGCAAAATCTGAATATCACTGCACAATGCAATATGACCCTCATCAGGATCCCGTGTTAGAGCAACTATGGACTATGGGGGTAAAAATGCTAGGAAAGACACCAATGATGTCTCAGTATGTCATCATTTGGAAACAGGGAGCGGCCAGTGGACGTGATGGACGGAGACGGAGTCTGAATTTGTGCAAAAATGGTTCAACGTCTCCGACTCTGTCCCTCACGTCACATCGCTGCTAAATCAGGAGTTCACATCCAGGGATCTAGGACCCTATGATGAAGAAAGCTAGAGAAAGAGATGGGATAAAACAGACAATCCATTGATTTTTCCCCCATTCAGAAGATAAGGCATTTATCAAGATAATAAACACTACAATGATGATTGGTGATCCGAGGGAAATAGAGGTCAGCGCAGGCCAACAGGTAGTGTTGGGTGAAGGAATGGGATTTGATCAGTGAACTTAGAGAAGAAATGGAAAACATCATACCACCAGAGGTATGGTGACAACATGATACAGATGTTGGCCTAGTAAAATCAGCAAGTCCTGTGAACATCAAAGTAAAACCGGATGCTAAACCCCCATGGATCAGCCCGGTATCCTCTGAAGCCTGAAGCCGAAGAAGGGGATAAGTTCAACAATTGAAGGATTACTCAGCAGAGGGGGTATTGATAGAAATGCCAAGCATTTGCAATACACCTCTGCTACCTGTTCTTAAAGCCGATGGTAAAAAAATGGAGGTTCACGACTTAAGAGCTGTCAACGATATTGCACAGGATTGCCCTGCGGAAGTTCCAAACTCTCACACGCTGTTGACTATGTTCCCCATGATGCCAAATACTTTACCGTGATTGACTTGTGTGGAGCATTTTTTAGTGTACCCCTGGCGGAAGATTGCATGTAATTTATTTGCATTTAGATTGTTAGGGTTTGACCAACTAAAAAAAAACACATCGAATAAAATATAATTTAAGATTCATACGAATACTCCTTCTAAAAAATTCTAGAGTGGGAAAAAGGAGCAGAATAACTACGATAGTAATTTAACAAACACCTTAAAGGAGGTGCAGGAATTAACGGGAGATGAGCGATACATGGAGTTTTAAATGATATAAAATAAATATTTATTTCGGTCCAAGGTGGAGAAGGAAGTATGAATTTGATGGAAGTTTGGATGGGTTAAAGTCGGGACTAATGGTAAGAAAGATGCATAAGGTATGTGGAGCCGAAAGAGAGATACAGTTGGAACATTGGTTTTAATCTTGCGATAGAGGAAGAGGCAGAACGCTGTTTGAAAAGAGGTCATATTTTATTCCTATGAGTATGTGGCTGGAAGCGGTTCTGGTCTGAATAATGGAATCGTATAAGTTCTGTGATACATTCTGGTTATTGGTTCGTGGTATTGATTGTTTAGTAACACCAGTGAATTGAACATTGCATGGAAAAATATCAAGTCAGTAAAGTGAATTGCAGGTGGAGTTAATTTTATTTTTACAGGGACGGTGCACATTAAACACAGTTGTGTATAATGGCAGGGTATTCCTAGCAAACAGAATGGGCCTGTTTGCAGACAAACTGAAAGGGGCTTTTAAGCAATCTTGGGTCAAATTAGTCAAATAGTACGTTAAAATATGGGGGTTTCATAGATTGTAAGTAAAATATTTTATCCAAGGGTAGTGTATGTTCAATTAAAGTACACAGAACCGTCGAGGAAGTTTAAAACAAATGATTAATGATTTGAGGAAGTACAGGGGAGTTATTATTAGGTTTTGTTTGAAGTGAACTTTTGGGTTTTTGAATCGGTGTAGTATGAGGAAACGCTGACCAAGTGGGTATTTTATGGAAAAAGGAGCGCTTAGCTGTCTTTGGAAAAAATCCTAGGGACAGGATATCTTAAAGGGGTATACACACATGGCATTTTGGAAGTTTTGGTTTCTGAGTTTTAATTAAGCACGTGAAATTCTTTTGATAGGGAATGTTCTGGGAAACTGGGATACAAAATGTAGATAAGTTCTTAGCCTTATTTGTCTAATGTAGTAAGAAATACGGTGACTTTTCCTTTTGTGGTCTGATCAGCCGCAATGAAAAGCCATTTGGATGGTGAATTTAAGGTCATTTGTGATACTGACTTTAAGGAAATTTGTAGAACTGATAATTACGATGGAGTTAAAGTTCTTAGACACAATTGATAATTTGAACCAATGAGAAGACAGAATGACGATACCCTGTACAATAAGATTTCTTTGTGGAGTAGTTCAGATTAGTCATTTTGACCTGATTATGTTATGTGAATATCGTTTGATAATTAGGGGTACTTTTTACATTATCTAGATAAGTTTATTTTCCCTTAGGAAGTCAGCTGTGGTTGTATTCAGTGGAAGAGATTTAACACAACAAGGCTGTGGAATTAATATAATAGTAATATTATATTTTGTTGTTGAATAAGTTTAATAATGGTAGACTTAGGTCAACAGGACAGGAGTATATGACATCAGTAGGTAATCCAGGATCATTGAGGGTATCGAGATAAATTTAAGGAGCTATGGAATAAGACAGCAGACGGAGAAGTCCTCCCCTGCTGAGACCTTGATGGGTTGGAAGTAGCAGGAGGAGAGCATAAGCAAGGGAGAGAAGATTAAAGGGGCCCAGAATAATTAGATAACAGTTAGTGAGTGGAGACCAGCATAGTTAAATTATAAACAGGTGAGGACAGAAATAATACTGGGACAGACAGAAAATACATAATAAGAATAGAAGATAGGAAGAGAATTTAGTTTGGATCGCTTAACTTTAGGATATTATTCACGGAGAGACTATCGGCTCCATAGGCATGTATTTTAGTTTTGATTTTAAGTTATGTTTGGTAAAATTCGCTAGGAAAAGATATGATAATTTTGTTGAAAGTAGTTGTTAAATCTTAAAGCAGATAAGACACTTGACAGAGAATTGTTACAGGGTAGCTAAGGATGAATGCCCCAGGGAGAATTGGACATGTGGAAAATGAAAGGGGGCAATCCTACAAGAGAAGGGCGGACATAAGGATAATTTACTAACCTTACCAAAGACACTGTCTAGATATGCAGCAAAATTGATACATGGCTTGAGCCATGTATAAATAGGGGGGAGTATGGTAGAGCAGGCGATAGAACAGGTTAGGATAATTACTTAAACAAGAACATATTACTTAAACAAAAAAATGTTTTTTGTAGAATAATCCATTCCAACGTTTGGAAACGGACATATTGAACTATTCCGGATTGAGGGGAAGAAGTGGTGTTTAACAATAACAGATAAGTAAAATGGGTAGAAGCGTTCCCAACTTACTTGGTGGACATGATTATGGTAAAAAAACAATGAGGTCAAGATATTATCCCTGGAGTTGGTTTACTGGGATCTATCTCTTTAAATGATGGATGACAGTTTAGCTAATCAGGTAGAGCCTATAGAATGCCAGAGTTAGAGATACCAGAACAGGTAGACATAGAAGTTGAAGATATACTAGCAGAGCACATGAGAAGACTGTTTGTTAACCAAACCCGTATGTCCAAGATTTTGTGTCCAACAGGTGAATTACAGGAGAAGGTGATTCACTCAGTACAACCAGGAGACTGGGTGTGGATCCAGTCTCTGAGGAGAAAAGACTGGAAGCAGCCCCCGTTGGGAAGGTAGCCCATACCAGGTTCTGTTAAACCACTGCCTTTGCCATTAGAAAAGCCTAAGAGAGTCACTTGGGTCCCCGTTATCCACTGCAAGAAGGTATTGTACACATATGAGCACTGCTGATCAAACACAGAGTTAGGAGAAGAACCGAGTACCAACAGGGTCCCGGGGGTTACCTCCTTAACGAAGATTCCCTATCCCGACCGTTCATCACTGTGTGTGCTCCTAGAGGTGTGAGTATGGGTGGTACCAGGCAGACGACTAAGGCAGGAGAGGGTTGGCGGTTTTTTGGGAAGAGTAGAGGACTCTGAGCTGCATCATAGTCTAATCTTCTGATACATTCAGATCCACCACCTTCTGGTACTAATCAAACGATACCGTTGTCATGAGAAGAAGTAAAAGATAAACTATATAATACAATGATGAGTAACTTACAGAATAATGGAGTCAAAGAAGATCAAGATGTAGGATTTAAGGTAAACATTAAACAACTTCCTGGGGAAGCAGACAACTGTACAGGGACTTGGGTGGGTCAGATTGAAGTACTCTCGGCCAACCCACCTCAGGTTCACCTTAACTCCTGATGAGCCAGTGTTATAGATACAAGAATGGCACCGAGAACTTGGATGATTTTAATGACTGGAAGGTAATTAGTTAATGTGACTGACTAGGTTTGAAAGATGAATAGAACATGTTTAACCTCACATCACCTATAACTGATGTAGGGTGGGCTAGTACCAGCAAAGGACGCATACAACAGAAATTACCACGAAAGGGTGGTTAGGAGCTTGCGCCCTGGGGTATATGGTCCAAACCAAGTCAATTAGTCATCAGAGGCCAGTTATAGGAGGCTAAGGAGGCACAGGAGGAGTTTTGACCAGGAATGGGAGTAGCTTTGTCCTAGATGGATGCTATTGGCATCCACAGGGAAGTTCCAGAGAATACAAAGCTATGAATCAAATATGTGGAAGGCTTTACCCACTACATTATTATGGTAGGTTGACAATAAATAAAAAATGTGATTGAATTAATGACATCTTTTATTAATCAACAGAGATTCATGAATGAAAACGGGGATGCAGTAGAAGAGGTTCTCTGACCAATTATCCGCAACCTCCCTCTGAACTGGTAAATAGACTGACTCTCGATATGTTATTGGCAGAAGAGGAGGATGGTGTAGGTAGAATGATTAGGTTCATTTACTGTACTACGTACATTCCTGATAACACAGCTCATGTTTGGGAAATGGAAAAGTGTTGTTAATGGGCTGCTTCACCTGTATGAGTTTGTTGTGATTTGTGTGGTTGTTGTTGGGTCCCGTGTGCGAGAGGTCTCATTTTCCAGGGTTTCTGGAGAGATTGATAACGGAGCAGATGGGCAACCGGAATGATTGCCTTGATGGAAGTGACCCCAGAGGACACTGAATCCAGCTCTGGGCAATGATCCTTGGTTTGCTGTTAAGGAAGTGGTTGAATAAAGCTTATCCAAAAGTTCTTATATGTGTTGAATGTAGCGGCAGGTGGATGTGGAGGTTTTAAGTTCTGGGACAAAGAGTCTGTCCCACACATGTTAGGTGTAGCCACTGTTGCAAGAAGGTCTTCTTTTTATACGTGTTGAATAATATGTTCTGAATATATTCTGTGTACTATTTGTCTTTCCTGATGTGAAGGTTTGAAGTTCCTGGGTGGCTGGTAGTCAACCTAGTACAGGTGAGGTGTAGCCACTGGGTGGCTGGTAGTCAACCTAGTACAGGTGAGGTGTAGCCGGAAGGACTTGAGGGTTTTTTAAACTAATCATTTAATCATTAAATCGAACATTTACAATTGTGTTGAGTGACACCCTAGGGGGTGTCAAAAGGGGGAATCTCAAAATTTCCCTGAAATTTTAAGAACTTATGTATTCACACCTATCAGGTGTGAAAAGGGGGATTGTTAGTGTTTGACCAACTATTTGTTAGCATAACCTATATAAAATAACAGAGCAGCTATGCTATAATATTAAGTAGTATAAACTATAATTGAGTACTGCTATATGTTAAGAGGAAGTGGCTCATGTGATGGTGGGTCAGGTGGACAGAATGCTGATGCTTTAAAACAGGGTTTTGCAAGAGCTTTTTGCTAAACAACAGCAATAACAGGATATGGGTGAAATGTATATGCAGGGGGGTGTTAAGGGTTTTAGAGAACTGTGCATTGTGCAGTCCACAAGATGAGACATCCGCCAGAGACAACAGCTACCGCCAGAAACAGGAGTGCGTCTAGAGGTTGGGACCAACTGCACGCCAACGATAGGCTGGAATAAGTCTAAACCATATTCTAGCCTCTACTATGACAGGCCCTCAGGGAGAGGGGAACTAAGTCCTGTCCAGTATTTAAGGAAGAACTTGTGATGTCATACCAGTTCTCTGTCTGCCCTGCGTGGTGTTACAGGGAGCCCGTATATACGAGCCACATATTTACCATTCAAGTGTTTGCATTAATTAAAGTACAAAGAAATCAGAAGTTACTATGTGCTGATTATTATGTTCTGATACCAGATTCGAATTGACGCGACCTGACAGGATTAAAAAAAAATACAAAATAATCTATATATTCATAACGTAAAATAAATAAATGATGAAATACAGGCTATCGCGTCTATGGTTGTTGCAAATGCTTGTGTGTCGCCTACTGGTTAAATTCATGTCTTTTCGCACGATTTGAACCACACAAAAAACGCACGAAATCTGCTGTAATACATTTTGTACATATATGCGCGAATTGAATGTGAGGTTGGGCTGAAAGGAATCAGAGAAGGGCGTTATTGGGCGTGAACAAGCAAAGAACTAGGGATGAAAGGTAATGGTGACAGAAGGACTGAGGGAAGTAACTTTTACATATGGAACGTACTCCCATACTGTATGTGTATAAAAGCAGAGCCGATGCTCAGGAAAGGCAGTTGTTCCATGGACCGGCTCGGCTTTGCTACTCTGTATTAAAGTCTATATTGAATTCACAGGTTAGGGTTAGGGTTAGGGTTAGGGTTAGGGTATTGAATTCACAAAGTTCTTGCAAGAGTATTATATTCTTAAGACAATTTTCCACGACATCATCCCTACTGCCTTTGATCTGGAGGAGTCACTAAACAGAGAACATCCCCGGTCGTCCCTACTGCCTCTGATCTGGAGGACTCACTAAACAGAGAACATCCCCGGTCGTCCCTACTGCCTCTGATCTGGAGGACTCACTAAACAGAGAACATCCCTGGTCATCCCTACTGCCTCTGATCTGGAGGACTCACTAAACAGAGAACATCCCTGGTCATCCCTACTGCCTCTGATCTGGAGGACTCACTAAACAGAGAACATCCCTGGTCAACCCTACTGCCTCTGATCTGGAGGACTCACTAAACAGAGAACATCCCTGGTCAACCCTACTGCCTCTGATCTGGAGGACTCACTAAACAGAGAACATCCCGGTCAACCCTACTGCCTCTGATCTGGAGGACTCACTAAACAGAGAACATCCCTGGTCAACCCTACTGCCTCTGATATGGAGGACTCGCTAAACAGAGAACATCCCTGGTCAACCCTATTGCCTCTGATCTGGAGGACTCACTAAACAGAGAACATCCCCGGTCAACCCTACTGCCTCTGATCTGGTGGACTCACTAAACACAAATGCTTCATCTGTAAATGATGTTTGAGTGTGCCCCTGGCTAGGGTCCAAAGTATAGACTACACAGTTGTTTCAGGACACATTTAATCGCCTTCGTGTTACTGTTCACTAATGACAGCCTTCCAGATGAGCTAAATGCCTTCTATGCTCACGTTGAGGCTAGCAACACTGAACCATTTATGAGAGCACCAGCTGTTCCGGATGACTGTGTGATCACACTCTGCGTAACTGATGTAACACCTTTTTAAACAGGTTTACAACATTTACAAAGCCGCGGGGCCAGATGGATTACCAGGATGCGTACTTAGAGCATGTGCAGACCAGAGTCTTCACTGACATGTATCAACCTCTCCTTGACCCAGTCTGTAATACCTACATGTTTCAACCTGACCCAGTCTGTAATACCTACATGTTTAACCTCTCCCTGACCCAGTCTGTAATACCTACATGTTTAACCTCTCCCTGAACCAGTCTGTAATACCTACATGTTTAACCTCTCCCTGACCCAGTCTGGAATACCTACAGGTATCAACCTGACCCAGTCTGTAATACCTACATGTTTAACCTCTCCCTGACCGAGGCAGTAGTACCCACATGTTTCAAAAAGACCACCAGAAGAAGGTAGGAGTCTGCCAAGAATGTCAAGGTAACCTGTCTCAATGACTATTGCCCTGTAACACTCGCATCTGTAGCCATTAAATGCATTGAAAGGCTGGTCTTGGCTCACATCAACACCATTATCCCAGAAATCCTAGACCCACTCCAATTCACATACTTCCCCAACCAGATCCACAGATTACTGCAATCTCTATTGCACTTCAAGTTCCTCGGTGTCCACATCACTGAGGAATTATCATGGTCCAACGCACACCAACACAGTCGTCAACAACAACAACAACGCGACTTCACCCTCAGGAGGCGGAAAAAGATTCTGCATTGGGCCTACAGGTTCTACAGCTGCACCATCGAGAGCATCCTGACCGGCTGCATCACCGCCTGGTGTAGGAGCAACGATAGCTTAGCTTGAGTCTGTATTGTAGACACCTATCGCTCTATGGTTGAATGTACAGACAACAGAAACAAAACTGTGTGTGTGTGTGTGTCAGAGACTTTGACCTATAGTCTATATATATATATATATATATATATATATATATATATATATATATATATATATATATACACACACACACACACACACATACATACATACATACATACATACATACATACATACACACACACACACACACACACACACACACACACACATACATACATACATACATACACACACACACACACACACACACACACACACACTGTTTGTTTCTGTTGACATTCAACCATAGAATTCAAAATGTGTAGAAGGTTCCTTGTATAGTACAAGGTCCCTAGATTCAATCAGTGCTGCTTTACACCGACGATAAACAACAGCAGATTATTGTTTTTTTGTTTAGGTTGAACGTCGACGGTGTTACTGCGTTGGAGCGGTCAAATCGCCAAGCGTCTCCTATGGCGGACAACAGTCTCACTCGTAAAAAAAGAAGAAATCCCTTGCAGACTTTTTTTTACCTGTTGGAACCCTGTGTGTTTTTTATTCTACAACTCTATTAAGCTGATAAAAATGTAATGATTTACAATTTGAGAGTTATGATTTCTACTATATAGACTACACTTCCTCGTTCTGAACTTCTAACGAGGGTGGGGTGTGGCTTCATGACATGACCACAAGAGCAGACACCGACTTGACGGCTCCAACGCAGTACATCTCCGACGTTGTCTAAAGACAAAACATGAGAGGATAGATAGTAAGGTAAGAAATGGTATCACAAGGTAGGAGCATATGTCAATTATAACTTTGTACTTTTGTACCAGATGCTATTTAAAGTGACATAACCTCATTCTGTTTGTCTTTTAGATGAGTTCATCACTGACACCCGTTCAACAAGTAAGTAAACATGAGAGTTACAGTGCATTCAGAAGGTATTCAGACCTCTTGACTTTTTCCACTTTTTTTTTTTTTTTTTTACGTTACAGCCTTGTTCTAAAATTGATTAAATATTTTTTTTCCCCCTCATAAATCTACACACAACCCCATAATGACATCACAATACCCCATAATGACATCACAATACCCCATGATGACATCACAATACCCCATAATGACATCACAACACCCCATAATGACATCACAATACCCCATAATGACATCACAATACCCCACGATGACATCACAATACCCCATAATGACAAAACAAAAACAGGTCTTTAGACATTGATACAAATTTATAAAGAAACTAAAAACTAGTATTCAGACCTTTTATTCAGTGCTTTGTTGAAGCACCTTTGGCAGCGATTACAGCCTCAAGTCTTCTTGGGTATGACGCTACAAGCTTGGCACACCTGTATTTGGGGAGTTTCCCCCATTCTTCTCTACAGATCCTCTCAAGCTCTGTCAGGTTGGATGGGGAGTGTCGCTGCACAGCCATTTTCAGGTCTCTCCAGAGATGTTAGATCGGGTTCAAGTCCGGACTCTGGCTGGGCCTCTCATAGACATTCAGAGACTTGTCCCGAAGCCACTCCTGTGTGGCTTCTGTCTGGCCACTCTACCATAAAGGCCTGATTGGTGGAGTGCTGCAGAGATGGTGGTCCTTCTGGAAGGTTCTCCCATCTCCACAGAGGAACTCTGAAGCTCTGTCAGAGTGACCATCGGGTTCTTGGTCACCTCCTTGACCAAGGCCCTTCTCCAACGATGGCTCAGTTTGGCCCGGACGCCAGCTCTAAGAGTCTTGGTGGTTCCAAACTTCTTCCATTTTAGAATGATGAAGGCCACTTGGTTCTTGGGGACCTTCAATGCTGCAGACATTTTTTGGTACCTGTGGGAGAAAGGTAGACGTGCTGAAGGAAGAAAAAACATAGGTACATTAGCTAAGGGGAAGAAGAGATTAACATCTGACCTTAAGTAATGATAACGAGGACGTTGGGGACCACGTGAGGGCCAGGCAACCTAAAGTACAGAGTCCAGACAATGTGTAGCCAGGTGGATGAACCTATGTTAAGTAAACAAGGCCCGGGTGCACTTAGAGAGAAACACACGAGAGAGGATAACAGGAACACAACCAAACGTAAACATGCAACGCATGCATTATTTTTTATATCCACGTGAGGAGATTTTAGCCACCATTATGTTAGAAATAAGAGCAGATATGGGCGTTATCCATAGGGTTGAAAGATAATGGTGGCAGAAAGCATAGGGAGCTTTACTTCATTAACATAAAGGATGGACCTATGTATTATATGTGCATAAAAGCAGAGCCGGGGCCTAAGGAAGGGAGTTGTTGTCCGCGGACCGGCTCGGCTTTGCTACTCTGTATTAAAGTCCATATTGAATTCACAAGTTCTTGTAAGAGTGTTACTTTTAAGACAATTTTCCACGACATACCCTTCCCCAGATCTATGCCTCGACACAATCGCTCTGGAAGACAGTAGTTTGTAGAACACTTCAACTGCTGTGGGAGAAAGGAAAATGTGCTGAGGGAAGGAAAAACAGAGATACATTAACAAGGGGAGGAGAAGATAAATATCTAACCTTAAGTAAAGATAACGAGGACGTTGGGGACCACGTGAGGGCCAGGCAGCCTAACTACAGAGCCATGGCAAAGTGCAGTCAGGTGGATGAACCTATGTTAAGTACACACGGCCCGGGTACACTTAGAAAAAATACGGCCCGGGTGCACTTAGAGAGAAACACACGAGAGAGGATAACAGGACAAACAACCAAGAGTAAGCATGCGATGCATTATTTTTATATCCACGTGAGGAGAATTTGGCCACCATTATGTTAGAAACAAGAGCAGATATGGGCGTTATCCTCAGATATGGGCGTTATCCATGGGGTTGAAAGATAATGGTGGCAGAAAGCATAGGGAGCTTTACTTCATTAACATAAAGGATGGACCTATGTATTGTATGTGTATAAAAGCAGAGCCGGAGCCTGAGAAAGTCAGTTGTTCCGCGGACCGGCTCAGCTTTACTACTCTGTATTAAAGTCTATATTGAATTTACAAGTTCTTGTAAGAGTGTTACTTTTAAGACAATTTTCCACGACATGATCTGGAGGACTCACTAAACAGAGAACATCCCTGGTCATCCCTACTGCCTCTGATCTGGAGGATTCACTAAACAGAGAACATCCCTGGTCATCCTACTGCCTCTGATCTGGAGGACTCACTAAACAGAGAACATTAACTGGTCCTCCCTACTGCCTCTCATCTGGAAGAGTCACTAAACAGAGAACATCCCTGGTCATCCCTACTGCCTCTGATCTGAGGACTCACTAAACAGAGAACATCCCTGGTCATCCCTACTGCCTCTGATCTGGAGGACTCACTAAACAGAGAACATCCCTGGTCATCCCTACTGCCTCTGATCTGGAGGACTCACTAAACAGAGAACATCCCTGGTCATCCCTACTGCCTCTGATCTGAGGACTCACTAACAGAGAACATCCCTGGTCATCCCTACTGCCTCTGATCTGGAGGACTCACTAAACAGAGAACATCCCTGGTCATCCCTACTGCCTCTGATCTGGAGGACTCACTAAACAGAGAAACATCCCTGGTCATCCCTACTGCCTCTGATCTGGAGGACTCACTAAACAGAGAACATCCCTGGTCATCCCTACTGCCTCTGATCTGGTGGACTCACTAAACAGAGAACATCCCTGGTCATTGTGGGAGATAATGTATATAAATAGGTATAGTTGCTATGCTGAAGTAGCCAGAACATAAGTACATTGGCCATAGGAAGAGAACATGAAACCCAGTGCCATTGTGTGGGAGCAAAACACATGACTCTGATTCCATTTCCATTATCAGTGTAACCGATGTGAAATGGCTAGCTAGTTAGCGGTGGTGAGCGCTAATAGCGTTTCAATCGGTGACGTCACTCGCTCTGCGACCTGAAGTGTGTTCCCTTGTGCGAGAAGAGCCGCGGCTTTTGTGGCGCGATGGGTAACGACTGCTTCGTGGGGTGTCAGTTGTTGATGTGTGCAGAGGGTCCCTGGTTCGAGCCCGGGTTGTGGCGAGGACAGGGACATTACGCTGTCCAGCATTTACGCTGTCCACTTTGAAGAGCTGAGACAGAATGGAACATATAGGACCAGGCCCTGCTATCATTATAATCGAATCAGATATGAGCGTTATTCTCAGACTAGAAGATAATGGTGAAGAACGGTCAAGGGAAGCTATTTTCATATAGAGGGAGGGGACTCTATACGTTAAGCAAAGACAGAATCCTATAAAGGCAGGACTCTGTAATATGAGAATTTAGTATTTTCCATGGAAGGGCTCGGCTCTGTTACTCTGTATTAAAGTCTATATTGAATTCACAAAATTCTTGCAAGAGTATTATGTTCTGTCAGGTCGCGTCAATTAGAATCTGGTATCAGAACATAATAATCAGCACATAGTAACTTCTGATTTCTTTGTACTTTAATTAAAGCAAACACTTGAATGGTAAATATGTGGCTCGTAAATACGGGCTCCCTGTAACACCACGCAGGGCAGACAGAGAACTGGTATGACATCACAAGTTCTTCCTTAAATACTGGACAGACTTAGTTCCCTCTCCCTGAGGGCCTGTCATAGTAGAGGCTAGAATATGGTTTAGACTTACTCCAGCCTATCGTTGGCGTGCAGGTTGGTCCCAACCTCTAGACGCACTCCAGCTTCATGGCGGATGTCTCATCTTGTGACTGCACAATGCACAGTTCTCTAAAACCCTTAACACCCCCCTGCATATACATTTCACCCATATCCTGTTATTGCTGTTGTTCAGCAAAAAGCTCTTGCAAAACCCTGTTTTAAAGCATCAGTATTCTGTCCACATGACCCACCATCACATGAGCCACTTCCTCTAACATATAGCAGTACTCAATTATCTATAGTTTATATACTTATTATTATAGCATCTGTGTTATATTATAAAGGATATGCACTCAAATTGTTGGTCAAACCCTAACAGTTCTTAAGACAATTTTCCACGACAATTGTTATTCTGGAAAGGGTAACATGCCAAAGTGTACATTAAGCAGACCGAACAAGCAGGAATAGCCAAGGCCACGAGTACATTTACAACAGCTAACATTCCAATGTCAGAACGACATAGGAAGGAGGAAGGAGGCAAGGGGACCTAAAGGGGCTGAAACCTGAACATACAATGCATTTCTTTGTGTGTAACATGACGAGGTCCTGCCACCATTATAACCTAAAAAGGAATCAGAGATGGGCGTTACTGGGCGTGAACAAGCGTTACTGGGCGTGAGGGAAGTAACTTTTACATATGGAACGTACTCCCATACTGTATGTGTATAAAAGCAGAGCCGATGCTCAGGAAAGGCAGTTGATCCATGGACCTTTGCTACTCTGTATTAAAGTCTATATTGAATTCACAAAGTTCTTGCAAGAGTATTATATTCTTAAGACAATTTTCCACGACATATTTGGCGAACTTGCCAGGAGATCTAAGGGACCTCGGGACAGTGTCGTTCTTGGCTGGTGACGGTTTCTCTGGACAATCTCACAAACGGGTGGCCACCCAACTATAAACAGGTAAGCTTGTTCTTACTATAGTTTGAAATGTTTGTGTAGATTGCTTCAGGGATTCTGTCTCAGCGGAGTGGACGTCACGTAGGTCTCTCTTTAAAAACTCCTAAAAACCCAGAAATACTAAGAGCTTTTGAATTCAATAGAACTGCATGCATGCATGAATTTTTGGGGGGTTGTTAAATGTAATTAAATATGTACATTTGTGAGGGCTAAAAAAAGTGTGGTAAACTGTGAACTTTGCTGGTGTCGGGTGTTTAGCGGAGGGGGCTTTGCGCCTGCGCTGATCGGACCGTTCTAACGGACCTACGTGTGTGGTTTGGTTGTGTGGGGTTATCCCATCTGATTCCGCTTGGCCGAGCTCGACTGTTTCAGGATCTGTTTTGGGATGTGCGTAAACACACCCCAATCAACCTGATCAGGCGGACCGAGTTGGGTGTGTGTGATTCGGGCTACCCCTCCCCCCCTGAGCCATTCATCTGGAGACCTTGTGTGGCCCGTTTGGTGCGTTTGTTTCGCTCTCTCTGGCTAGACTGCCTGGCCTGGTGTGGGGCTGCTGCTGCCTGCCCATGTGGGCAAAACTAATAAATAAGTAAATTCACAATATCGCACCAAGATGGGGGTCGGTCTGGTTGAATAGTTAGAGGGCAGGAAAACGTCGACCCGATTAGGTTCACCACCTACAGATAAAACGCTCCGTCTAGCTAACGGGGTCGGTACATCTGAATGAGTGAAAAATAAAGGCCTTGAATGAGTGAAAGTTTCTCTGGAGTGGGAGTGAAACAGGGCAGGGAGAAATAAAGATTGTGTGTGTGTGTGTGTCGGTCGGTCCGGAGGAGGAATGCGCAAGCCTTTCTAGAGCATGCTGGGAAGAAAAAAATAAATGAAAGGATATTGATTAAAAGGTAGAACATTTACATAATAAATGTGTTAAATAACTATTCTGGAATGCATAGAACTTGTTGAATAAAGTATTAAATAAGCCACATATAGTATATACTGGTGTGTGAAGTTGAGAGATAAAACATAGGCATAAGATATACTATATGGTAAAAAAATATAAAACTCAGGCTATTTAGAATAAATAGTAACAACAAATACATAGAGAACAGCATCATGGTATAGGTCTATAGAACCTACTAGAGATATTACTGCACCATAAAGGACAGTATGGGGGAAGCAGTGGCCAACTAAACACTTTGAAGCTGCAGGACCCTTAGAGAGCTGCATCCTGGGAAAGGACAAGAAGGGTCAGATTACAATAACTAGGGAGAGAGAAGAGAGAGAAGAAAGAGAGAAGAAGATAGAGAGAGAAGAGAGAGAAGAGAGAGAGAGAGGGAAGAGAGAGAGATAGAGAGAGAGAGAGAGAGGATAGAGAGAGAGAGAGAGAGAGAGAGAGAGAGAGAGAGAGAGAGAGAGAGAGAGAGAGAGAGAGAGAGAGAGGAGAGGAGAGAC